>NW_017670953.1:383067-398713 GCF_001879085.1 Nicotiana attenuata
CAAATCCCGGCCAAAAAAATCGAGGATCTCCCGGCCAAAAATCGAGGAGCTTTTTCTTTCCAAATCCCGGCCAAAAAACCGAGGATCTCCCGGCCAAAAAACCGAGGAGCTTTTTCTTTCCTAATCCCGGCCAAAAAATCGAGGAGCTTTTTCTTCCCAAATCCTGGCCAAAAAACCGAGGATCTCCCTACACAATCCTGATTTGAGTGCTTAGATATGTGTCACAACTAACTCACGAAATTTTCCTAGTGAAAACTGGGGCAGAAAAATTTCGTTTGTTTGTTTTGGTATCTTACGCAGGTCGATCTCAAGACACAGGGTGCGAGATGACCAATGGAATGAGTTTAAATCCAGAATCAAGAAAAGAAGAAAAGAACAAAAAGAAATAAACTCAAATGTGAAGCAAGTAAGGGTGCAGATCGCTCAAAACCTGATTGAAGTCACAAGCTCCGCTGATCCTATTTTGACCTAATGCTGCATGACGAAGTAAGCACCTACAACTTGTGAGCATCAAGATTCAGATCGAAGTCCACAGCAAAATCAGCTAAGACTCATGATCAACTTTCAAGAGAATTATAGATAGGAATCTTGTAGCTCATAGTTGATAGGCATAGTTAGCTTAGCTTTGATTTTCCTATTGGTGTAATAAGGAGGTCAGCAAGCAGTAGCAGCAGCAACAACAGTGAAATCACAGCTCCTGGTAGTCCCAGCTACCAAACCTTCCCGAACTACACTGACCTGATTCCTTTTTAGCCAAGGATATGTAGGCAACCTTTGAAGCAGGGTGCGGTCAGACGATTTTCAAAAATTCTTCACACGGAGTATTCGAATGGGCAAAAATCGCTCGTATCCGCTCACTTATCTTTGGCCGAGAACTCTGCGTGTTCCCGAGCAAAGAGGGGCAGCTGTGAGCACGTGATTTTTGCCCTACATGAATTATTCCCAAAAATTCAACAAAATGATTTCTTTCATTATTTTTGCAATTTGGTGGATTTTTATGATATTTTATGTTAATTGTTCGCATTTAGTTGAGCATTTTAATTCATATGAAAACTGTAAAAATACACTTGGCATTTGTTTAGGATTTAATGTTTTAGGATTAATTAGTAGTTGAGAAAAAATAAAGAAAATAACAAAAATGGTCTTTTTGCATTTTTTGTTTTAATTTGTCTTAGTTTGTGTTTAATTAGCAATTAGGGTATTTGGAAGTTAGAAAATATAATTTTTCAGTGTCAATTTGGTTTTTGAGTTTTAATTTAGCATTGAATCAGAAAAATAAAATACAAAAAATCAAATAAAAAAACAAAGAGAAGAAGAAAATATACAAAAGAATTTGAAATAATGAACAAAAAGGGCTGTCTAGTTCTGGCCATTTCCATAAGCCCAAAATTGAGCCCAAAGACCCCAAGACACCCCAAACCCATCTCATTGACCCATCCCTATAACCCCTGGTCCGGTCCAGCCATTCTAAAAGCCAAAACGACGCCGTTTTGGGCGTCAATTAATCTTGACCATCCATTGCCCATGATCCAACGACCCTCATCAATCCAATAGGTTTAATAAAATTGTCCAAAAATGACACAAACCCTAAAAACATATATCATCATCCTCGTACCCTCCCCCGTCTCCAGCCGCCACCACCGTCTTCGCCACTCCTCTGCCGTCCGCCGCCAGCCGGAAATCGCCTCCGCCGGTGGCGAAGCTCCAAATGACCCCAAAATTTCACCACAAGCTCTCCTTCTCCTCCTCTTTCCAACCCCCAAAACCATCTCCCTCAATTCATCACCAGTTTCCTCGAATCATGGATCAAAGATTCCGGCAAAACCCTACCTTCGCCAAATCCGACCAAAATCACACCCCAAACTCTCCTAACCCCCTCTTCCCGAATCCTTATCTAGAATCTTTCAAATGTTGCCATAACCCCTCGAATTTTAGATCTTAAACCGGCGGAACCCTAAGAAATTTGGGGTTCCTCGAATTTTCCCCAATTCCCTGAGTCCAGAGCTTGAGTCAAGCTTCGAGATAATGTGTTCGTGTGTTTTTGTCGAAGGACACACGTTCACATCATTCCGGGGTTGAATCGAAGTCCAGTCAGATTAATTGCAAAATCAGTAAGTTTTCCTACTGCTTCTCTTTTCTTTTATTATTTGAATACTAAAATTAGTTTAAACTTTTGGTTAATTCGTTCATGTATGCCTCTGTAGGTTTTGTTTAGTTTAGACATGATTTGAGTCTGCTCATATTAGGTTAGTTTAATGCGTAATAGGTCTGTTTTAATTCATAAATTGGTCATTGATTAATGTTTGTTCATGATTAATCCTGCTTTGGTGATCGTTAGTGTAATTTTTTTTTTGATTTAGTTCATGGTTAGTCCTGTTTCATGGATTCTGATTAGTTAATTCAGTGTTAGTTCTTGTTCTTTGATGATTCACTTTTATTGCTCAGTGTAATTAGTCTATTATTAGTTGATAACTGGGTGGTAGTGTTATTTAGGATTGATTTTCAGTCTCAATTAGCATCAATTGGATTCAATCTTAGAATTTTTGGAATTATTTTGGTTATAGCTGCATAGTTTAGACCATTTGTTTTGTTTTTTAGTTAATCATGGTTAATAAAAAAGGGTTGGGGTCAACTAGTACAGGATTAGTAATTTCAGGGGCAATCAAGGGTAGTTTAGGCATCTAAAATGGGCTGGTTTGTTAAGACATGGTAATTTTAGAATTCAAGTAAGGGCAGTATAGGCATTCCATAGGTAGGAAAACAAAGCTAGAACACCCTAGGGCCTTCTAGAAGGGGGCTTTAGTGTAAGTTTCTGCATTCTTAATGGAGTAACTTGGGCAACAAGCCACAACTTTAGGATTAATATGCAATTTCTGAAATAAAAAAGGGGGGGAAATGGGAGTGAGTTCCAGAACATTCTGCCCTCTTCCTTGCCTATAAAATGCAGGCCTAGTGCCTTGATTTACAAGTTTGAACAATCTGAAAAAAATTCCCAAAAGTTTTGGAACTCTCTGAAAATTCCCAAAGTTTGGAAGCCACAAAAAAAATTCCCCCCAAAAATACTCTTCAAGTTTCATAGATCTGAAATTTGAATTTCAAATCCAAACTCTTTAGATCTTATATTCTGCCCCAAAAATAAAAAAAACAAACAGAAAAATACAATAGAAAATCAAAAAGAGCACTGTTTCATCGCATTTTTTAGGTTAATTGGAGTTTTAGGCATTGATTCTAGTTCCAAGCTTGATTCTTATTACTGAAACTTTAGAAGTGGTTTAGCTTCAATTTCGAGTTGAATTTGGGTCGTTTGAGTCAAGTTTTGGTGTGTTTGCTGGTTATATGGTTTGCTGGATTTCGTTTGCATTTTGAACCTGGGTTTGAGGCTGATTTTGAGCTGTTGTGACATGCTGTTTGCCTTTAGTTCAACAAATTGCTGCTGACCCTCCTCTTCTCCTTTATGTCATTGTAATCTAGGTATTTTCTCATGCTCAAGTGATGCTGAAGATTGCCTTCACCTGTAGACCACAAGTTTGAAGTATAAATGATAAAGGAATACATGCTTGCACTTGAACTTTACTGTTATTGCTTAGTTTAGACTTTTCGTGTGACTGATTCATTTGAACCATAATTTCAGTGGTATTAATGAGAATATGGACTGTTAATGGATTGTTAATAGATTATTAATGGATTTTCAGTACTAGTTCGATTATCTAGGGCTGTGTTGGACTTCAGTGTGTGTTTAAGCACAGTTAATTAAGCTGACATTGGATGTTTAAATCCCTGTTATCGCATGTCCATAGTTAGATATTCATTGATGTGCAAATATCTAATATTCATTGTGTTAGTTTTGATTGGAAATGTTCTGTACGTAGAAGTGCCCTTGAAGTCGTATATTTCCCTTTTGTAATCAATAATTGGACATCTGATTGTTAGGAGCAGTTAANGTGTCATATGAATCTGAGGATTAAATTGGAACAATATGGACTGGATACGTTGGACCGCTAGCCTGACTGATTGTGCCTCGAATCAATATTAACAAAAAATCAATTTCAAAGTCAACTACTTCTTAGATTAACCCAACATTTGGTTGATTTGGTCTTTGATTTAAATACATATATGTAACAGCCCGTTAAGATGTTAGCCAGTCCAAAAATGAAACTGGTATCCGCTATTGGGCTTATCACAGGCCCAGGCCACTTGACCCTCTGCAATCAAAATTTGGACCTCTTATTGGGTTGTTCTTCATGGACTTGGTTGAATCAGTCTTGAAGCCCAAATGTGCCGGAGGCTATAATTCCCTTAGGTTCATTAAGTCTAGTTTGTAACATCGGGTTCTTGAGTTAAGTAGCAGGTTCAAATTAAGAGGTCTATTCCTTTTGTTTGAACCCGGACTTGAACTTGGGGCCCGGATGTTATGACATTGATTAATTAGGACTATTTCCTTATTATTAGATACAAAAATAGAAAATCATAGGTCACTTTAGTTTGGCCTTTAAATAATAAAGTGAGATGAGCCTCGCCAAACAAAACACACAACTTGCGGGGCCCTCATTAAATGCTTATATCAAAATACTTAGAATCCGAGCGTGCCGTTTAGTGAATTTCACGGCCTCCCGTAAAGTTAATAACCCGTTAGTCGCTTTAGGCACGTTTTTAATAATTTTACCTTCTTAAATACGGGTGTGCATTTCATGCAACCCAAATCCAAATCCCAAAACGTTGAATAAGAATGTGTCGAGGATCCGGGTGCATTTTATGTGACGTGATCCGAAGATACGTTAACGACGTTCACTTTCTTAAAACATTTTAACTAAAAGCGGTAAATAATTATAAAATTGCACTATAGGTTTGAACATGTATAAAAATCAAATTTTTAGCCATTTATAATAATTTAAGAGACCGTGCTAGAACCACGGGATCCGGGGGTGCCTAACACCTTCCCTCGGGTCAACAAAATTCCCTATTCAGAATTTCTGGTTCGCAGACTCCAATTGGGAAGTCGACAATTTTCCTCGATTTGGGATTTAAGTTAAACCGGTGACTTGGGACACCAAAAGCCAATCCTATACCAAGTGGCGATTCTAAAAATAAATAAATAATCACATTTCGAATAATGTCACTTTAAATGGAAAAACTCCCCTATACATTTATCCTTCGGGGTAGGTGTGTAAAAAAGGAGGTGTGACAAAATTTTCTTAGCTGATAGCTGATAGCTGATTGTAATATTGTGGCTGCTGGGGATATTGCGTGCGAATAGCAACTGTGAATAGGTGTGGCGGTTCTGAGAGTTGTATTCCTGAACAATATGAATGTATAATATGTTCGATGATTTTGTGACTTGGATGCCTGCATCCAAAGAAAAATCGTGAGTTCTGTAAAGGGGAAAGGTTAGTTCGTATCGCCGATGACTTTGCTTGACCTGTTTGGCACTGTTTCGGTGATATTGTGCGTATCATTGGGGTAGCGTTGCTATGCAAAGCAATTTTGGTAACAGACATGCATGATTTAGTTAAAATATAACATAAATACATAATCGAGAATAATTTTCTTCCGATGAACCGACCACTGCGACGTGTTTCAAGACATTGCAACTTCTCTGGCTCCGGAATTTTGAGGGCTCTCCTCAAAATTCTGGGTTGCTGCTTCTAAGATGATCGGCTGAAGTTACTTCGGAATTTTGAGGGTCCTCTTCAAAATTCTGCCCCAGTTTCCAATTGGGGGGGAGGGGGGGGGGGGGTAATGAAAATTTTGTTGAATTGTGACCGAACCCATAAGGGTGCCTACGTATCACCTCTTAAACGGGAATCAGGTCAGACGTAGTTCAAAATTACATCATATAGGAAAAAATAAGATTACACATAGTAGCACTTGACTGCATCTGAATTGATTGGTTTTGGCCAACCTTCTCCGTCCATTTCTGCAAGTATAAGGGCTCCTCCTGTCAAAACCCGGTGAACCATGTATGGACCTTGCCAGTTGGGAGAGAATTTCCCTTTGGCTTCATCTTGATGCGGGAAGATTTTCTTTAATACCAGCTGTCCCGGTGTGAACTGTCTCGGCTTGACTCTCTTGTTGAAGGCTCTGGACATTCTATTCTGATAAAGCTGACCATGGCAAACTGCATTCATTCTTTTTCCATCTATAAGAGCTAGCTGTTCGTAACGACTCTTCACCCATTCTGCGACGTCGAGCTCAGCTTCTTGTATAATCCTTAAGGAAGGAATTTCTACTTCGGCGGGATTAACTGCCTCTGTACCGTCAACCAGCATATAGGGAGTTGCCCCGGTTGATGTGCGAACTGTGGTGCAGTACCCTAATAAAGCAAATGGTAGCTTCTCGTGCCACTGCTTATGCTTCTCTATCATTTTCCTTAGTATCTTCTTGATATTCTTGTTGGCGGCTTCTACGGCTCCGTTCATCTGAGATCTGTAGGCTGTAGAATTCTTGTGTTTGATCTTGAAGGTTTCACACATGGCCTTCATCAGGACACTGTTGAGGTTGGAGCCATTATCAGTAATGATTGACTCTGGAATCCCGAATCGACAAATGATGTGGTCGCGGACAAAGTCTGCCATGACTTTCTTAGTTACTGCTTTCTAAGATGCTGCTTCAACCCATTTGGTGAAATAATCGATTGCCACTAGTATAAACCTATGCCCGTTGGAAGCAGCAGGTCCGATTGGTCCAATAACATCCATTCCCCAAGCGGCGAACGGCCATGGTGAGCTTGTTGCATTAAGCTCATTGGGAGGTACCTTTATCATGTCTGCATGTACCTGACAGCGGTGGCATTTCCTGACATACTGGATGCAATCTGTCTCCATAGTCATCCAGAAGTAACCAGCTCGGAGTATTTTCTTTGCCAAAACAAAGCCGTTCATATATGGACCGCAGGTCCCAGCATGGATTTCTTCTAGCAGTTTAGATGCTTCTTTTGCATCGACACACCTTAGTAATCCCAAATCCAGAGTCCTCCTATACAGGATTCCTCCGCTGTGAAAGAAATTGTTGGACAATCTTCGAAGTGTGCGCTTCTGCAAGTTCTGGGTATTCTCCTTTTGCCAAGTACTCCTTGATATCATGAAACCAAGGTTTTCCATCTCCTTCTACTTCGACATGAGCACAGTAAGCTGGCTGATCATGGATCTTTACTGGAATGGGATCAATGAAGTTTTTGTCCGGATGTTGTATCATGGATGACAGGGTAGCCAACGCATCGGCGAACTCATTCTAGATTCTGGGAACATGTCGGAATTCTGTCTTTGTGAACCTCTTCCTCAACTCCTGTACATGATGCAGATAAGGGAGTATCTTGGAGTTCTTGGTTGCCCATTCTTCTCGGACCTAGTGTATGAGCAGATCTGAGTCTCCAATTACTAGCAACTCTTGGATGTTCATGTCAATAGCCATCTTGAGCCCTAAGATGCAGGCTTCGTACTCGGCCATATTGTTGGTGCATGGGAACCTGTTTGGCAGACACCGGATAATGCTGACCGATTTCTGATACTAGGACTGCTCCTATGCCAACTCCTTTGAAATTTGCTGCTCCATCGAAAAACATTCTCCACCCGTCATAGGATTCTGCAATATCTTCTCCTATGAATGCTACCTCTTCATCAGGAAAATATGTTTTCAGGGGTTTGTGTTCTCCATCTACGGGGTTTTCCGCAAGGTGATCTGCTAGTGCCTGTCCCTTGACTGCTTTCTGAGTTACGTAGACAATGTGGAATTTACTCAATAGGATCTGCCACTTGGCGAGCTTGCCGGTGGGCATGGGCTTCTGAAAGATGTATTTCAAAGGATCCATCCTTGATATGAGATGTAGTATAGGCACAGAAGTAGTGCCTCAGCTTTTGGGCTACCCAAGTTAAAGCACAACAGGTGCGTTCTAACAGAGAATACCGGGCCTCATATGGAGTGAACTTTTTGCCGAGGTAGTAAATGGCCTGCTCTTTCTTTTCTGTCTCATCATGCTGCCCCAGGACGCAACCGAAGGCACCATCCAACACTGCGATGTAGAGTAACAAAGGTCTACCTAGCTCAGGCGGAACTAAGACTGGTGGTGTTGATAGGTATTCCTTGATTCTGTCGAAAGCTTTCTGGCAGTCATCAGTCCATTCGGCGGCGGCATCCTTCTTCAACATCTTGAAGATCAGCTCACAAATAACCGTAGATTGGGCTTATGAACCGGCTGATGTAGTTAAGTCTCCCCAAGAAACACATCACGTCCTTCTTGTTCTTTGGCGGCGGTAGTTCTTGAATGGCTTTGACTTTTGATGGATCTAATTCTATTCCTCGGCGGCTCACAATAAACCCAAGCAATTTTCCAGCTGGAGCCCCAAATGCACATTTTGCGGGATTCAGTTTCAGGTTGTACCTTCTCAGTCTATTGAAGAACTTCCTCAAATCTTCCATGTGATCAGTGGCTTTCTTGGACTTGATGATGACATCATCTACATATACTTCGATCTCCTTGTGTATCATATCGTGAAAAATGGTAGTCATAGCCCTCATGTAGGTGGCCCCTGCGTTCTTAAGGCCAAATGGCATCATCTTGTAGCAGTACATTCCCCACGGGTAATGAAAGTCGTTTTCTCAGCATCTTCCTCGTCCATCCATATCTGATAATAACCAGCGAAACAATCCACAAATGACTGCAGCTCATGCTTGGCGCAGTTGTCGATCAGGATGTGTATGTTTGGCAAGGGGAAGTCGTCTTTTGGACTGGCCCGGTTGAGATCCCGGTAGTCAACATAGACTCTAACCTTCCCGTCCTTCTTCGGTACTGGCACAATGTTGGCTAACCACGTTGGATATTCCACTACCCTGAGAACCTTAGCTTTGACCTGCTTAGTGACTTCTTCCTTGATTTTCAAACTCATGTCTGGCTTGAACTTTCTGAGCTTTTGTTTTACTGGCGGACAGGCTGGATCGGTTGACAATTTGTGAGCCACAATAGATGTACTCAGACCAGTCATGTCGTCGTACGACCAGGCAAATATGTCCTCATATTCTCTTAGAAACTCTGCGTATTCTTCCTTTTCTGATGGTGACAAATGAACGTTGATTCGTGTTTCTTTGATGTTTTCTGCATCTCCCAGGTTAACAATCTCAGTCTCGTCCAGGTTGGACTTAGGTCTGTTCTTAAAATTCTCAACCTCTTTAACAATCTCTTCCGGTATATCGTCTTCCTCTGAGTCTATGTCCGTTTGTTGCGTTGTCTCGTTGCATGTCACAGTCATTGGTTCATCAAGATAAGTAATAGTAATGCTGTATAAGTAAAGTAATGAGAGAAAATAATAAGAGTAAGATTTATAAGAAAACTGAAATGCTTTGATAAATTCCATAATTGTTTTTGAACATTTGATCTCTTTCTTGCGAAAATAAAAAAATGCGAAAGGAAAGTCAACTAGTAAAATAAAAGGATAGTGCATGATGCTTGTTCAGCCTTGCTACCCCGAGGCTCGCCGGGCTTTGGTGGTTCTGATAGTCCAGTTATTGAGGCATGCTCCTCCACTTACAGCCTATATGGAAGGGCCTTCCTCCCCCTCCTCCTCGAAAACGACACAACAATCCATATTATCGTCTTCCAAGAACAAGTTCCTGACTGCTGCCAGTGCTTCCTTTTCTTCTAACTCATAGATAACTTCGGCCAGTTGGAAAGTCTGCTCCAAATGGGGTATTGGCTGCTCCAATGGGTAGTAAGGACCGCGCCATGGTGGCGACCAGTCGTTGAACTCTTTCCAGGTATACTCATATCCCAACCCGAAGGTGGTGCCATGTTTCTTGAGCTTGATGGGCTTAGTGATTCCTTGGAGATTCTTGCCAAGTCCCTTGCCAAGTTCATATCCGCTCCAGTTTAGTATGCTTTCAATTTTGTTGTCCCACCATTTATCCTTATCAACGACGTTGACTCGCTCGATGTGGTGGTAAGTCTCCCTGCCTATCCTTCTTCTGCCTCCTATTGTTGGGATAGTCTGGTGACTGTATATGGGATTGCTACCGTCGCCGTGAATGATCACCTCTTGGTGGTTCCACTCAAACTTCACTACCTGATGTAGTGTTGAGGCTACAGCCCCAGCGGCATGAATCCACGGTCGTGCCAACAACAAATTGTAAGATGCCGGCACGTCTATCACTTGAAAGTCAACATCGAACCAAGTAGGCCCCATTTGCAAACACAAGCTAATTTCCCCAATGGTGGACCTTTGAGAACCGTCGAAAGCTTTGACGTTGATGGCCCCGTCCTTGATCTCATGCAGCCCTTTTCCCAATGTCCTGAGTGTTACCAACGGACAAATGTTGAGACTGGACCCTCCGTCAATCAGGATCCCGGTGATAAAATAATCTTCGCACTGCACGGTGATGTGCAATGCCTTGTTGTGACTCAACCCCTCTGGTGGCAGCTCATCTTCGTGAAAAGTGATCTTGTGACTTTCCAATACCTGGCCTACCATGTTAGCCATCTCTCCGCCGGTGATGTTACTTGGTACATATGCCTCACTCAGCACTCTTAGCAAGGCACTTTTGTGTGCATCGGAACTTTGTAGCAAAGCAAGGATAGAAATCTGTACCGGTGTTTTATTTAGCAGATCAATGACTGAGTATTCTTTGGCTTGTATCTTTCTCCAGAGATCGTCGGGCCCGGTTTCAGTGATGGTTGGCCGACTAGAGGCCTGCTTGCTTGACTCAGCCAAATGCTCCGGGGTATAAACCCTGCCGGTTCTTGTCATACCCTGTGCCGCAACGGCTTCCCCGAACTTGACCTTCCCCTTTCTTCTGGCCTCGGCTGTGTAGTCCCAAGGTATGGCCTTTGTATGGAACGGTGTTATGGTTGACATTGCCACTGGAATTGGTGTGTCTATCTTTACCACGAACGGAGCAGGCCCCTTAGGCGGTAAAACTGCAACTTCAAAGGGTGTAGGCGCGTTTGCTGGATGGCATCTTCGTAGAGGATGGTGCTTCAAACTCGAGTGGCATGGACATGTTTACCTCGGCGTCCCCAAAAGGCTGAATCTGGACCACAATCGGATTAAGGGTGACTACTGGCTTCTTTGGATCGTCGCCTTCTGTGATTAAACCGATTGATCCCTTGGGGTCCCAGTCGTCCTCTATCTCGATCATGTGAACACCTCCGCCCTTGTGGTCTGGCAGAGGGTTATTGCGGACATTCGGAGCAGGCTCCTTTGCTACAATGATCTTGTTATCAATCAAAGTCTGGATCTTATCCTTCAGAGAGCGGCATTCATCAATGGTATGTCCTTTCATGTCGGAATGTTATGCACAGGATTTATTTGGATTGACCCACTGAGAAGGGTTTTCAGGTGTTATAGCAGGGATAGGGGTGACATAACCAGCAGCTTTGAGCCTTTCGTACAGCTGGTCAATTGGTTCAGCAATGGCGGTATACTGTTTGGGAGGTCTGCGGTCAAAATTTGGTCGGGGTCTAGGGAAGTTTTGACGTGGGAGGTGATTGATAGTGGGATGGTTGGGTGTTGTAGGATTGGTAAACATGTGCTGGTTGGGAGTATTTGGGTGAAGTGGGCTGATATGCGGGAGGTGGAAATGACTGATAGGTGGGCGGTGAAGTATGGTAAGAGGGTGAGGGTGCTTGGTAATTTGGGGCAGGCTGATATGTGATTGGAGGTATTGGGTATGCTTGGTATTTGATAGGGGATTTGGTCCTCTGTGCAACCATTACAGCACTTACGTCCCTTTTCTTGGACGTACCACCAGACTGTAAAGCCTTATTGGTAGCTTGCAAGGCTTCAAAGTTTGTAACCATACCACTCTTGATGCCTTCCTCGTTCCTTTCTCCTACCTTGATGATGTCAGAAAATTTGTGATTCTCGATCAGTATCAGCCTCTCATAATTCTGTGGGTCTTGGGCCCGAACGAAGAATTTGTTCATTTGCTCTTCTTCCAAAGCAGGGCTAACCTTAGCAGCTTCTGATCTCCATCGAGTAGCATACTCACGGAAGGTCTCTGTGGGTTTCTTCTTCATGTTTTGAATATAGAACACATCTGGTGCATTCTCCGTGTTGAACCTGAATCTGTCCATAAAATCAGACGCCATGCTTACCCAGCTCGACCACTTCTTCGGATCCTGGCTAATGTACCAAGATAAAGCATCTCCCTTCAAGCTCCTCATGAAAAGCTTCATGCGGATTTTCTCGTCTTTTCCTACTCCGACCAGCTTGTCACAGTACGTTCTCAAGTGGACCCTTGGATCCCCTGTACCATCAAACATCTCGAACTTGGGAGGTTTGTACCCCTCGGGCAGTTCGACATCGGGCTGTATGCAAAGATCTTCATAGTTTAGCCCCTCAATTCCCTTACTACCTTCAACGCCTTGAATTCTGCTAGTCAACTTTTTAAGCTCTTCGGCCAGATTTCTGATGAGCACGTCCTTAGGGTCGGACTCGGGTGTGCTTGAGATGGGCTGGGTAGAGTGTGGCACAGTCTCCACGTAGATGGGGGTATTATGTTGGGTGTGGCAGTGGTCATTTGTGGAGTTCTGGAGTTCTGGGATGAGCAGTGAGGTATTATTTGAGGTATGGCAAGTATTGCAGTGGTGGTGAGGAGCGGGATGGTTTTGTTGCTTTGGGATGTTTTGCGGAGGTACACGATTCTGAGTATTTGGGATAGTAACCTCTGGAGTGGTGAGGGAAAATGACAGACTTGCCAGATTCCGGACTTGATCAAGTTCTTCCTGAAACTTCAACAGCTTTTGATCTAGTTGGGCTACATTTTCCTTGGGGACCAGAGTACCATGAGTGACCTCTATCCGTTCAGTTGAGTTGTTCGAATCTTCCATTTTTCCTTTGCTTTTGTGTCTGACAGGACTGGGAGGAGGAGTAGGTGGAGGGCCTCTGGATCTCGTAAAATATGATGATGTTGCCAGAATTCACGAACTAACCTTTAGGGAGGGGAATAAATAAAAGTAAAACAAAGGTAACAAGTCAGTGAGGATCATTAGAAAAATGTTGCAATATTTAAACACGTAGTGCTAAAATATAAAGCGCGTCTTAATTTTGGGACCTCGTTGTGCCCGAGGTAGGCCTAGCGACAAGTTAATTTGAAGAACTTAGAATGCTAAATGCCTCATTTCATTGATAAAAGGTAGACGAATCCCAAAACAACACTAAATAACAAGAAAATAAAAATCACTAATGGCCATCGGCCTTATTACATCTTATAAAGAAGAAATGGAAATTCCTATCTATTTGGTCCCAGAGGGACCTTCCCCAGACTCGGCACCATTGGCTCCATCGAACAACTTCCCTAGCTCACGCAGTCCTAGTAGCAAGTAAGCTCTGGCCAGATGCCCGCCTTCATTTCCTTCAGTAGTCCGGCAGTCTTCGACCCTTTTCAGAAACTTCTTTTCCAACTCTACTATACCTCGCTCCAAACAGACCAATTGTTTGTTGGCGCTGACAGCCATATCCTTCCACTCTTCAATTAGTTTTTGATTGGCTTCTTGTATTTCACGGTTCTCACTTTCACATTCCCGAATCCTCTTGCGCAGTTGGTTGTACTTGACCCGTGCTTCAGCCTTTTCCTCGAACAAACCCGGGTTGACCCAGACCATTGTGATTGTCCTCCAGCCAGCCTGAATAGTGTGGGGCACAACCAGCATGGTATCTGTCTGTTTTAATGGTATCCTTTCCCAAGACAATCTTGCAGTGCCACATATGCTGAGCCTGGCACCTGTAAGGGCTATCATCATTCTGGAAGTCAGCCCGGAAGTGACTCATCCTGTCGACCCTTGGTATAACCTGCTTCCTACCCGCTTGTCTCTTAACCCGAAGAGGCACGTAAGGGTATGTTCCTCTTAAGCCGATTAGTATTAGGAAATGTGCGTCCCTAGATCGGATGATGAACTCCTCGGTTGGGAACCACTCGAACATCCATTGTACCCGGTCCTCAGTAAAATTATCAAAGAGTTCGACCCATTCTCTAGCATTCTCCGGTTGGGCGAACATGTTGGGCATGTAACTCATTCGCTTTGGGTGATGAAAAGCGATATGATCGTCCCAGTCCCTTCAATGGATTTCCTGTCGGTAATCACCCTTTTAGAGATGTTCCATGAGCCAAACTTGAAGTAGCAGATTACAACCCTCGAAGTGCTTGGCTCCCTGTTGACACCTTTCTAGGGCTCGGTATATCTCTGCAATGATCATTGGCACAAGACTGAATGGTTGTCCGTCAATTCCTTCCATTAGAGTTTTGGTGACCATAGCTAGCCTGGTATGGTTTCTTGTTTTCTTCATTGGAAACACTATCATCCCCAAGAAACAGAACATGAAGACAAAGACCCTTCGGTGAATATGCCCCAATGATGTAAGGGCGAACTCTTCAGGATAAGTACGGTGAGATTTGTTGTGACCGTACCTCTCGTACAAGTAGTCAAAGGGAATGTACGACTCTTCCAAACATGTCAAGTCTGGATTCTTCTTTAGACCCATCATTTTGAGAAAACCTCTACCCTTGCGGTTTTCCGGCATTAACAAACCCGGAGTTTCCCACGGTATACCAGCCAGTCCTCCTATTTCCTCGAGCAGGGGTGTCATCTCAATGTCTCCGAAGTGGAACACAAACCTATCACAATCCCAGAATAGGGTAGCAGCTTCTATGATTTTGTTGATGGGTTGAATTTCCAAGAGAGAAGGTAGGTTTCCCAGGTATTTCCGGACAAGAGTCTGATCGCTGGAATGAAGATCCTTCCACCAGCTTAGCAGTTTGGGGTGGATGTTGGTGACCATGCCGAATCTAGGGACTTCGTGCCTCATATTTCTGCAAGACAAAAAGGTTAGGCCCTTACCCCCACCAGACTCGACTATTTAATATCAACAATTGGCATAAAAGCATTTTAGTTCTCCAAATAAATGTACAAAACGTGGTAGTATCCGTTTGGGTTTTATGGAAAACCCAGTGGACTTTGGACAAGGCTATCTTAAAGAGTCATTATGCGGACATCGTAACTGACTCGGCTAGGTTTGACCATGATGCATGCATAATTAAACAGAGTAATGTTTGTATGGGGTATTAGACTGGTACCCTTGAGCGGACAACTCAAGAGGGAAAGGCGCAGAACCGTCGACTACACCGTTGATCGAGTGGTTTTACCGCAAATATACCTTTGCCGGATTTAGGGGGTGATAATATCGGAAGGGCGCAACAACTCATTATAAGCGTTGCTATGGTATTTTATTTGGCACGAGTGGAATATAATGTTGAAAACATGCTTATGCAATAATTAAAATAAGTTGTCACGTATTTGCACGTTATAAAAAGCAATAATTACAACAATTCTTCATAATTTAAAACAGTAATAAAGGAAAGCAGTAAAAGAAATAAGGGAAAGAAACAAAAGACAAGTCAGTTTTGTAGTAGGAGAAGGAATTAAATGCTTAAAGGGATTAAACAAATAAAGGCATATAAGAAATGTAAAGTCACAGTAATTGCTTGAAATGGTAAAAGCCTAAAAGAAATCCCCAGCAGAGTCGCCATGCTGTCGCGCCCCCTTTTTCTCGCAAAATCGGGTTTATGACATTTGGGAAGACAACTCGCTCCCTTCTGGGAATTGGATTTTGGATTGAAGAGTCGCCACCTAATGATTTAAGTGCATTAGGACACTAAGAAGGGT
>NW_017670954.1:0-46645 GCF_001879085.1 Nicotiana attenuata
TTCGGGAAGTTTTGGAGTTGGGACACCGGGAAGTTGTGGTTTCACTGCTGCTGCTGCTGCTACTGCTTGCCAAACTCCTTATTACGCCGAGTCAAAATAAAAGAAGCTAAAATAAACTATGTTCTATGAATTCCAAGAATCCTATCTACGTATCTTCAAACTTGATCTTGCAGCTCATGCGGCTCTGTGGTGCATCTTGAGCTGTTGACTCGTACTTCCCAAGTAGCTTCCTTTGTTGCTGACTTGAATTGCATTCTGGAGTGAATTCCCTTGTTTTCCAGGTGGGCGCCTGATTGCCAAAAACTCGACCTGTCTTCATTCGAAATTCGGACTGCTTTCCTTCGAAACTTGAACTGTTTTCCCTTGTTCTTCAGGTGGGCACCTGATTGCTGAACTTGAACTGTCTTCCTCTTGAAACTTGAGCTACTTTCCCTTGTTCTCCAGGTGGGCGCCTGATTGCTGATGCTCGAACTGCTTTTCTTTGAAACCGCTATCCCCTTGAAACTTGTGCCGTCTTCCCTTGTTCTCCAGGTGAGTGCCTGATTGCTGAACTCGAACTGTCTCCCTTCTAAACTGTTTACCCTTAAAACTGTCTTCCCTTGTTCTCCAGGTAGGCGCCTGATTGCTGAACTTGAACTGCTCTCTCTTGAAACTGCTTTTCCTTTGAACTGTCTTCCCTTGTTCTCCAGGTGGGCGCCTGATTGCTGAACTTGAACTGCTTTTCTTTGAACTATCTTCCCTTGTTCTCCAGGTGGGCGCCTGATTGCTGAACTTGAATTTCTCTCTCTTGAAACTGCTTTTCCTTTGAACTATCTTCCCTTGTTCTCCAGGTGGGCACCTGATTGCTGAACCTGAACTGTTTTCTCTTGAGACTGCCTTTCGCTTGAACTGTCTTCCCTTGTTCTCCAGGTGGGCGCCTGATTGCTGAACCTGAACTGCTTGCCCTTGCAACTACTTTTCGTTTGAACTATCTTCCCTTGTTCNGCCGAATTATTACAGAAAAGTGAATGAACTTAGAGAACATGGAGATAAAAATCAACAGGCAACATGATCAGTAGATTTCCACATTTTGGATTACACACTTCAAACTTTCCATTCCATGCCATTTAAGGTCCAAGAAATACCTGTATACCAAATCAAAATCAAAGTGAGGATTTCAGCCAAATTGTGAGCAAAACAGCAACAACAAAGCAACCACAGCTTCTTCCGGAATTAAACCATGCTTCAGCTCTTTTGGAGTTCGAAAATTTTAGAAACTTTCTTCTAGTTTTCTTGTGAGAGATCAGAAAGGGCTTAGGATAGTACTTTTTTTTTGCAGAGAATGAACTTTAAGAATCTGTATTTGGAAGAAAATCTTTAGCCATTTTTAGCTACTTCTTCTATGCTCTTCTCTCTGCCCTATGGAATGATCAAAAGGTATTTTTATAGGCCAACCTTGGTGCATCATTGTCCAGCTCTTGATTATCCCTTTTACCCCTTATTTTTCTTAGTCATTTTACCCCTTTACCCCTTAAAAATATCTAAGCCCTCCCTTATCTCTTAGCAAACCAGCCTAAACTTATCTTCTAGAAGCTTCCCATAACAGAAAATATTCCCCCAGCCCTCAAATACCCAAAATACCCCTTGACACCCCTGTATTTTCATCCAGAATGAATCACTCCCGGGTCAAATTGACCCAAGACCCAAACCAAAAAAAAACCATGGGCTCGTCCTGCCCAAACATGGATGAACCAATAGCCCAAAAGAAAAGAACTAGGCATCAAAAATCTAAATAGTAAAACCTTAATACTAGCTGATTTTAATAAACAAACGAAATTGAATTAATCAAAGCAAATTGCAATCGACACTGAACTAGAATATGCTAAAACGTTTTAACAATTAACTAATTTAAACAAAACAAAGAAAATGAACAGCATGCCTGTTAAATGCTCTATCCTAAACATGCAAACAGAAACTGATTGAACGAGAAAAGAAAGAGAGAAAAAGAAAGAATCAGGAGACGAAAACATAAATAAAATAAATAAATAAAAAGATAGATGAATGACTGACCAAAAATCGGAGATCATTAGCATAGAAGACCAAACTTGAGATGCTTCGACGAAGCTTGAAGCCGACCCTAATGACCACCCTAGTCAAGAATGGTCTATCAAGGCCAGCTTTGAGCCACGACAAGCAGAAGCTTCAAAAGACCCTAAACTCCGAAATTAGGTTAAATCTGGATTCAAGATTTGATAAATTCCAAAATCTGTTTGGGAAAATCACCAAGGGTTTCGAGTTTGGGGAGGCTTGGTGGTTATAGGGTGTAAATTTAGGGTCAACCGGAGTTGCGCCGCCGACCGGTGAGTCGAGAGAGTATTAGGGCGGCTAGGGTTTTTTTCTTCAAGTATGGTTAGAGACGGAGTGGGAGGATTCAAAAGGGGGGGGGGGGGCCTTTAGGACAATCTTATATGGATTGAATAGCCAGTTCTCAGCCGTTAGATCATGGAAAGATCAACAGCTGGGATTGAGACCCAGCAAACAACATTGTTTTGGGTTAATGGGGAGCTGGACCGGGTAGGCTAGTGGTTTGGGCCTGGGTTTGGGTAGTGGTTTGGACGGGTTTGGCATTTAAAATGGCCCAAGTCAGAAAAGTAAACCCCTTTTCTCAATTTACCTCTTTTAATCCTGTTTTTTTCCTTCTTCCTTTTTAATTAGAAATCCTAAAAAATTAAAAAAAACCTAAATTAATGTAAAAATGTGAAATTATACTAATTAACTAATTACAAAAATTATAAAAATCACTCAATCCTAAATTAAAAGTAAAAAAATTAAAAGGGAAAAGAAATGTAAAAATGGGCCGTTTTTTTTATTTTCATTTTTAATAAAGCAAATAATTAATTGATTAATCCCTAAAATATAAAAACAAACCTAGATGCAATTCATGGTATTTTTTGCCTTTTTTCATGATTTTTTAATAAAATTAAACGTGCACAGAAATGCAAACAATTGATAAAATTCTACGAAATTCCTAAAAATGGCAAATAATTAAGAAAGAATCTATTTCCTTGAATTTATAGGAGCAATTCATATAGGGAAAAAATCACGTGCTCACAACTGCCCCTCTTTGCTCGGAAACACGAAGAATTTTCGTGCAAAGATAAAGTGAGCGAATACGAGCGATTTTTGCCCGTTTGAATACTCCGTCGGAAGCATTTTTGAAAGATCTGACCGAACCTTGCTTCCGAGGTTGCCTACATATCCTTGGCTATAAACGAATCAGGTCAGTGTAGTTCGGGAAGTTTTGGTAGTTGGGACAACCGGGAAGTTGTGGTTTCACTGCTGCTGCTGCTGCTACTGCTTGCCAAACTCCTTATTACGCCGAGTCAAAATAAAAGAAGCTAAAATAAACTATGTTCTATGAATTCCAAGAATCCTATCTACGTATCTTCAAACTTGATCTTGCAGCTCATGCGGCTCTGTGGTGCATCTTGAGCTGTTGACTCGTACTTCCCAAGTAGCTTCCTTTGTTGCTGACTTGAATTGCATTCTGGAGTGACTTTCTTATTCCCTGTTTTCCAGGTGGGCGCCTGATTGCTGAACCTGAACTGCTTTCCCTTGCAACTGCTTTTCCTTTGAACTATATTCCCTTGTTCTCCAGGTGGGCGCCTGATTGCTGAACCTGAACTGCTTTCTCTTGAGACTGCCTTTCGCTTGAACTATCTTTCTCTGTTCTCCAGGTGGGCGCCTGATTGCTGAACCTGAGCTGCTTTTTCTTGAGACTGCCTTTCGCTTGAACTATCTTCCCTTGTTCTCTAGTTGGGCGCCTGATTGCTGAACTCGACCTGCTTTTTCTTGAGACTGCCTTTCGCTTGAATTATCTTCCCTTGTTCTCCAGGTGGGCGCCTGATTGCTGAACTCGACCCGTTTTTCCTGAACTTGTGTCGTATTCCCTTGTTATGCAAGTGGGTGCCTGATTGCTGAACCTGAATTGTCCTCTCCTTGAAACTGTTTTCCCTTGAAAATTGAGTTGTTTTCCCCAGTTCTCCAGGTGGGCGCCTGATTACGACAAAACAGACAAAACAAAAGAAATTTTTCTGCCCCAGTTTGATATTGGGAACATATGTGGGTGTTAACCGACTCTTGTTATCAAAATAAGTTCTAAGCTAAATTCTCTTATCCTGACAATTTCAAACCAAGTCTCATCTTCAAAAAGTGAAAACTTAAATGCTGAATTATACTTCCAAAAGAAAAACTCTCGGGAGGCCTTGTCACTTGCGAGGGTCTCAAAACTTACTAAATCCCGTTATCCAGGAGAGTACTGAAAACTTACGGCCGAGCCTGTCTGGCACCTGCTTTCTTCACGGAGGGTTTCTCTGGAACAAACAAAATTTCCTGCCCCTGTTTCAATCAAAGAAAAATCTTGTCAGTTTGAAAATGTGGTGGTTAGTTTGCGGCATTCTTGCTGAGGGTGGCCTTTCCACTGTCGTGCTTTGTGCTGCTCAACTGCATCCGACTGGCAAGGAATTGTTTTACCTTCTGATTGAACCTTAACCACGAAACCCTGAATGACTTGAGTGCCATATACTCAACCTGCTGTTTTGACATTTCTGACTTTCCAATCTGAATCTCTGTATTTCTCCCCATAATTCATGAAACTACTTGATCACTTGAACCTCGGCTAATACCTTATTTTCATTGTGCATCATGCTATTTCTGGCATGTTGTGGCCGCACTTCGCTTTTGTGCAATTTGGAAGTTGGCAATAATCTTTGCAATCCTTTCTTTTTGCTTAACAAGGCTAACATTGAAAAAGCCTTAGAGGAGTAGACCAAAAGGGAATGAAATGCAATGACATCGAGAGTTATGAATAGAGAAGAAAAATTAAAACAGAAAGACTGTTTGAGGAAGAAAAGGAAAAAGGGACTTATCTGAGTGAGGCTGCTGGCATCAATGATCATGACATGCATTTTGGATTAATCACCCTAGTCCGTTTAGTCAATCCTCTTTCAGTCCTCACATTTTACGCCTGGGGTCCCCATGATCCAATTCCCTTGCAAAGTCAACAACCTCATTCGGCTTGCGGCGCCCTGAAAGGTTTTCACCAGCAAACCTCTCTCATTTGTTCATCTCTCAACTCATCGTCGCCTTATGGTGCCCGTGAGGGTTTTCACCAATAAGACTCTCTCATTTTTAATTTCTCTCAGCTTTCCGTCGCCTTACGGTGCCCGTGAGGGTTTTCACCAATAAGACTCTCTCATTTATTCATTTTTCCCTACGTAGAACAGAGTGTTGCCCCTGATATGAATCATACCTCTAGCTTGCTTGACCTGGCATCCCTCAAAGATTGATTGGAATGTCTTTCTTTGGACCGTAATGTGGGCTTTTGGATAGGGTTAGAAAGAAAGGATATCACAAAGGCTTAAAACGGCTTGAATGGGTTCAAAATTACAACTTTTGGAATCAGATCTTTTTCAAAACCGCAACTTCTACCCCAGTTTCTTTGCTTGGGGGCTTTTGAATTTTTGTTTTGATGGGACAGAACCGTGAGGTTGCCTACGTATCCTTAAAAGGAATCAGGTCGAACGTAGTTCATGACGTATGAGTTGCTTTGTTATTTGTACTTTCTTCTTCTCCTTCTCTTTTTCGTTTCTTTGTCTTTTTTTTCTTATTTTTTTTTCTCTTTTTTTTATTCTCTTTTCCTCTTCTCTCTTCTCTTTTCATTTTCTCTTTCTCTTTATCTTCTGTATCTGTGTTTCTGATCTTTGCTACTGATTCTAAAAGAGGGGTATGAAAGAAAGCAAATAAGGCTCAAAGGGGTAACAATGGATAAAGTGTTTAGATAGCAGAATAAAATGCCTTCGTCATTTCAATCCTCAAAATATGCCAAGTACAAATGAACACAATTTAAACCAAGGAAATCATACATAATATCTTTTGACCGCATCAGAATTGATAGCCATGTCTACACACTTGCCTTTTATATCTGTTAAATACAAAGCACCATTGGACAACACTCGCGTTACCACGAACGGCCCCTGCCAATTTGGGGCGACTTGCCTTTTGCTTCAGCCTGATGTGGAAGGATGCATTTCAATACCAACTGACTCACTTCAAATTTCCGGGGACGCACCTTCTTGTTGTATGCTCTGGCCATTCTCTTTTGATACAACTGGTCGTGACATACTACAGTCAATCTTTTCTCATCAATCAGACTTAATTGCTCCAACCGGGTTTTGACCCACTCATCATCATCAATTTCTGCTTCAGCAACAATTCGAATGGATGGAATCTCAACCTCCGCAGGTATCACTGCTTCAGTACCATACACCAATAAATAAAGAGTTGCACCTACTGAAGTGCAAACAGTAGTGCGATAACCCAGCAAAGCAAAAGGCAACTTTTCATGCCATTGCCTAGAACCTTGCACCATCTTTCGAAGTATCTTCTTTATGTTCTTGTTGGCTGCCTCAACCGCTCCATTTGCCTTGGGACGATACGGAGTGGAATTTCGATGCATAATCTTGAACTGCTAACATACTTCCTTCATCAAATGACTGTTAAGATTTCCGCCATTGTCCGTGATAATTTACCTTTGGAATTCCGAACCGACAAATGATGTTTGAATGAACAAAGTCAACCACTGCTTTCTTGGTCACATATTTGAAAGTCATAGCCTCAACCCACTTAGTGAAATAATCGACGGCCACCAGAATGAACCTATGCCCATTGGATGCTGCTGGCTCAATTAGTCCGATGACATCCATGCCCCAAGCAACAAAGGGCCAAGGTGCGGACATTGTGTGCAATTCAGATGGGGGAGAATGGATCAAATCACCGTGCACCTGGCATTGATGACACTTTCGCACAAAGCTGATGCAATCTCGCTCCATGGTTAGCCAATAATAGCCTGCTCGAAGAATTTTCTTCGCCAAAACATACCCACTCATATAGGGCCCACAAACTCCCGAGTGTACTTCCGTTATAATAATCGTGGCTTGCTTAGCATCTATGCATCTCAACAATCCAAGATCTGGAGTTCGTTTGTACAAAACTCCTCCACTTAAGAAGAATCCACTTGACAAGCGTCGAATTGTTCTCTTTTGATCACCTGTGGCTTGTACCGGATATACTCCCATCCTGATGTATTCCCTGATATCATGGAACCACGGCTCGCCATCAAGTTCTTCTTCCACCATGTTACAGTAAGCATGCTGATCACGGACGTGAATATGCAAAGGGTCAATATAGGCCTTATCTGGATGGTGTAACATTGACGCCAGAGTAGCCAAGGCATCAACAACCTCATTATGGATCCTAGGGATATGCCTGAATTCCACTGATCTGAACCGTTGACAGAGATTCTGCAGACATTGTCGATATGGTATGAGCTTCAAATCTCGAGTCCCCCATTATCCCTGGATTTGGTGCACTAACAGATCTGAATCTCCCAAAACCAGCACTTCCTGGACTCCTATGTCCACAGCTAAGCTTAAACCCAGAATGCATGCTTCGTACTCAGCCATGTCGTTGGTGCAATAGAAACAAAGTTGAGCTATGACAGGGTAGTGGTACCCTATTTCAGAAATGAGCACAGCTCCTATCCCAACACCTTTCATATTAGCAGCCCCATCAAAGAAAAGTTTCCAACCAGGTTTCTCATCCTGCTCGACCTCCTCGATATGCATTACCTCTTCATCAGGAAAATAAGTCTTCAGCGGCTCATATTCTTCATCCACCGGGTTTTCGGCCAAATGATCGGCCAAAGTGATGTCATGTTGACGCAACACGCAGCCAAATGAATTATCCAGGACTATCAGATAAAGAATCAACGGTCTCCTTAGTTCCGGCGGTACCAACACAAGTGGGTTTGATAAATACTCCTTGATCTTATCGAATGCTTCTTGACACTCATTGATCCATTTGACCGAAGCATCCTTCTTTAACAACTTGAAGATGAGCTCGCAGGTTGTCATCAATTGAGCAATAAACCTGCTGATGTAATTCAACCTCCCTAACAGACTCATCACCTCAGTCTTGTTCTTTGGCGGTGGTAATTCCTGGATAGCTTTGATTTTTTATGGATCTAACTCGATGCCCCGCCGACTGACTATGAAGCCTAACAACTTGTCTGATGGAACACCAAATGCACATTTTGCAAGGTTGAGCTTAAGATTGTACCTGCGGAGCCTCTAGAAAAATTTTCTCATGTCTCTGACGTGGTCAGACTGCTTCCTGGACTTTATGATTACATCATCCACGTAGACCTCAATCTCCTTTTGTATCATGTCGTGGAATATGGTGGTCATTGCCTTCATGTAAGTTGCCCCGGCGTTTTTCAAACCAAACGGCATGACCCGGTAGCAATCTGTTCCCCATGGCGTGATAAATGCCGTCTTCTCCGCATCATCCTCATCCATTAAGATCTGATGATACCTCGCATAGCAATCCACAAATGATCCAATCTCATGCTTGGCACAATTATCGATTAAAATGTGGATATTTGGCAATAGGAAGTTATCCTTCGGACTTGCCTTGTTGAGGTCACGGTAATCAACACATACTCTAGTCTTTCCATCCTTCTTTGGCACAAGCACAACATTAGCTAACCACGTGGGATACCGTGTGACACGAATGACCTTTGCATCAAGCTGCTTTGTGATTTCTTCTTTGATTTTCACACTCATGTCAGTCTTAAACTTTCTTTACTTCTGCTTGACGGGAGGGAAAGCTGGATTAGTTGGCAATTTGTGGACCACCAAATCGGTACTCAAGCTTGGCATGTCATCATACGACCATGCAAAAATGTCCTTGTATTCAAACAATGCTTTTATTATTTCTTCCCTGATTTGTGGTTCAAGATGGACACTTATCTTGGTTTCTCTGACATTATCTGGATCTCCTAAATTGATTGCTTCAGTTTTATTCAAATTAGGCTTGGGTTTTTCTTCAAAATGATTTAGTTCTTTACTAATCTCCTCAAATGCCTCATCCTCATCATATTCCGTTTCATCATCACACTCTATTTCTTGGAATATTATTTCAGAGTTAGATTGACTTTTAAGACTTGGCTGAAGATTCCACATGCATGTAATGTCATTGAAACCAGCATAAAACGAAGTGTACAAAGAAGAAAAGAAAAACAAAAATAAAAACTATCAGGAATGATGGAAAAAGGGAAATTACATTTCATTGAAAATAAAGGATAACAGGTTGTAGGAAATTACATTTCATTGAAAATAAAGGATAACAGGGTTTGTACATCAAACAAGCGAGAAAATAAAAATCTGGGTCACAACCCTAGAATGACCCAGATAGAAAGGAAGACAAAGCAAACTACCAAAACTCCCTCCGAGTAGGGAGAGGAGTAGCCTTCCAATTGTTAAGCTTTACTTTTGGCCCGACAAACTGCACATCCGCTTTGCTGGAACCTTCTCCAACTTCTACCATGTTCACATCATCAAACAAACTCTGGAACCTTTCAATTAACTCTTCATCAACGTCAACCACAGGATTTGGAACTGTTGACACTGGGCGTTTTACGGTACCGGGCTTGACAAATGACCTGGAGAGACGTGGGATAGGCTTCGGAAGTGCCCACGCTTTCTGTTTCAACCTTTTGGCCCTTTTCATATCTACCGCTGTGGGTTTGAATCCAAGGCTGAACGTATCCAAGTTTTTTGGTAGAGACACTGGCTGCACGATACCTTGTAGAGAAGCGCCTAGGCCTTTGCCTGGCACAAAACCGTTCTTCAGCATTTCAGATGCCACCATGACAGATGCGGAGGCTAACTTTGGAGTTGGAATACATTCCCCTTCCGGAACCTTCTCAACTGACACTGTTTTAGAAACCTGGTATACCTAAGGCCCTTGATCATCTTCGACTTCAATGAACGGGACGGAGGCATCAATGTAAGCAATCGAGCTCTCATCACCATGCACGACAATCTCCTATCTGTCCCACTCAAACTTGACCATCTGGTGCAAAGAGGACGGGACTGCTTTGGCAGCATGTATCCAGGGCCGACCCAATAGCAAATTGTAAGAGACGGACACCTCCAATACCTGGAACTCCATGGTGAATTCAACCGGTCCTATTGTCAATTCAAGCACTATATCACCAACCGAATCTTTTCCTCCACCATCAAAACTCGGACACATATACTGTTCTTATGGACCCTTTCAGTATCAGTCTTCAACTTGTGCAAAGTGGAAAGAGGGCAAATGTTTGCACTGGAACCATTATCTACCAGCACCCTAGTGACCACAGAATCTTCACATTTCACTGTAAGATAGAGATCTTTGTTGTGTTCAGTACCTTCCACAGGCAACTCGTCATCAGAGAAAGTGACCCCGTTCACCTCAAATATCTTATTGGCGATCTTTTCCAAATGGTTCACTGTGATTTTGTCGGGGACATGAGCTTCGTTCAGAATTTTCATCAAGTCCCGATGATGCTCGTCTGAATGGATCAACAGTGATAGTAAGGAAATCTGAGCGGGAGTCTTCCTCAACTGCTCCACGATTGAGTAATCTTGCACTTTCATTTTTCTAAAAAATTCCTCCGCTTCTTCTTCAGTGACTGCTTTCTTTACTAGAACTGGATTATCTCTAGGTGTTTTAGCCTTCCTTAACTCCTCCGGGGCAAAGCATCTCCCCGAACGATTTAATCCCTGGGCCTCATTGACTTCTTCTTTCACTTCCTTTCCCTTATAAGTCACTATCACCCGCTCATAGCTCCATGGGATAGCCTTGGTGCTGATCAGCGGCAGCTGGGTTACAGGCTTGATGATGACAGGGTCCGTACGGGCACCCTCCACAACTATGATAGGCTTATTTGCCAACCCGAGCACGATCACCTTTGACTTTTCTTGCTTTGCTACAACATCAACTGGGGATGTCTTTTCAACTACCGCAGATGGTTCACCTTTTGTCATGCTTAACTTGTTCACTGCTCCTTCAGCCATTAGTTTTGTGACAATTGTTTCCTTGACGGTCTTCGCCTCAGTTGACCGATTCATCATAACAAATTTTGATGGCTTCTTGGGTTCCCCCTCCTTGTGTACTATCTCGATCATGTTTGTTTCGTCATGAGTCGGCAATGGGTTCTGATTGATGTTGGGGGTTTCCGAAGTTTGGACCACAATCTGGTCTGTATTTATGAGCTCTTGGATGGCATTTTTCAAGTGCCAGCACTTTTTCGCATCATGCTCCAGAGTACCAGAACACTATGCACAGCCCAAGGAGTAATCAAGATTCTTTGGAGGAGGGTTTGGCAATTTCGACTCGATTAGCCTCAGCACATCCAACTGCCTCAATCTCTGGAACAGGCTAGTATAAGACTCCCCCAATGGGGTGAAAGTTTTCTTCCGTTGCAACCTCTCATTTCTGAACACTGGTTTAGGCCGGAAACCTGGACCTGTAGGATTATGGTAGGCTCGCGGCGATGGGTAAGCATTTTATGGAGCTGGGTAGGTGTTTTGTGGGTTTGGGGCACGCCACTGTGGGTAAGAGGGAGGTTGAGTCTATGATTGGGCATGGTGGATAGAAATCTGAGGGTCTGGTGATGGGAAGTAATGTTGGGGTGGATTATATGGAGTTTGGGTGTAGGTTCGTTGATGAGGTCGAGGCTGGGTATAATGGTGTGAGGGACCCTCGGTCCAAACCATGATCCTGAATCAATTGTTGCCACATCTTCTTTCTTCTTCTTTCCAATCACGCCTCCGGTACCATTCTGGATGGCTTGGGTGGTTGCTTTGATGGCCAAGTAGCTCATGATTTTGCTCGACTTAAGACCTTCTTCCACCATGCCACCCATCTTTACTACCTCGTTGAATGACTTGCCTATGGTCGATATCAGATGGCCAAAGTAAGTGGGCTCCAAATCTTGCAGAAAATACTCCACCATTTCGTTCTCCTCCATCGGAGGGTTGACTCTTGCCGCTTGTTCTCTCCAGCGAAAACCATATTCTCTGAAACTTTCTCCTGGCTTCTTTTCCTTCTTAGTCAGGGACAAACGATCTGGAACGATCTCTATGTTATACTGGAAGTGCCGTGCAAATGTTTGGGCCAGATCATCCATGTATACCATCTGCTATGATCTTGACGTGTATACCACTCTAACGCCGCGCCACTCAAACTCTGGCTGAAGTACGCCATTACCAGCTTATCTCTTCCACCAGCTCCTCTCATTTTACTGCAGAATCCACTCAAGTGGGCCACCGGGTCCCCGTGCCCGTCATATAGGTCGAATTTAGGCATCTTGAATCCCACTGGCAGCTGGACATCAGGAAATAGACAAAAATCTTTGTAGGCTATGCTCACCTGGCCCCCCAATCCCTGCATGTTTCTGAAAGATTACTCCAAGCTTCCAACCTTCCTGAACATCTCTTCCCTTTTCGGGTTTTTAGGTAATTTCTCAGTTTCAACAGGGAGGTTAAAACGAGGAGTATAAGAGTGATGATCTGGGGCCCTAAAAGTAGGCTCTGGGGATAGTACTGATTGTCTTGGGTCTGGAATAATGGTTCACTGGAGGATCGATGGAGTGTAGCCGGCGGGGGTGCTACGAAAACATGGGTGGTTGGTGGAGGGGTGTATGAGGTTGTTTTGGCTGGTGGTGCTTGTGGGGTCTGGGATGTGGTACCTTGATAATGGTGGTAGTGGGTGAAACCTGGTGCATTTTGTAGGGATGAATCAACAGTGAGAGGTTCTTGGGGTTGAGCTAATAGTGGGATGAAAGCGGGGTTGGCAGGGTATGATGGTGGGGGATGCCCTTTCACCCAGGCTTGGCACATTTCGGCCATCTGATGTTTCAACTTATACAGTTCCTCTTTCAGATTAACCTCAGATTCTTCCCCATCTCTTAACGGATCAATAACACTTGCGTCCAGTTCCTGGCCGGCCATGATCAACTTGTTCTTAGACCTGGTGTTGTACAGGTGGGTTGCCAGAATGCAGATCAAACTAACCACCTGCTTGAATTTGATGACAACAAGAAAACTTGTTAGCGATTAAGAGCTTAACAGATAGGCAACCGCACGTTGGGGATGCAATGCACCTAAACAGTTAACCCTTTCTGTTATGCATTTGAACGGCTGCTTGCTTCATCCCGGCTTTCACAAATTCTTTTCATCTTGCATTTTCTTTCTCTCTTTTCATTCCGTCTTTCTTTGTTGGCTCTCTTTTTCTTTCTTTTGTTCTCGCAATTTCTTTCCTCTCTTGTTTTTCCATTGTTTCTTTTTCCCTCAACTTTCTCTTATTATTTTCTCTCCTTTTCATTTCATGATTATGATCGAATCCTATGGGGATTGCCTACGTATCATGACACCGCATGAATCAGACCAAGCGTAGTTCTGGGGATAGATAAATAAATAAATAAAAGACACATCTTTCTTTTTCTTCAAATTTTGTAAAATAAAACATAACATCCTAATTACAACGACTTCCCTACAGACTTAAACATCTTCAGAAACTAAAACAAGACTCAAAATGGACTGACAGACTCTAAAAGAAATTGCAACACAGACTCGAAAATAAAATCAAGAGTACATAAGTGCTTCTACTGTTGCTCCAGTTGGCCTTGCTGCGGGCCTATGCGCCAGGTCTTCTTAAAGACAAAACAAGTCATCCATGATCTGTCAGATAAAAATCATAACTGAAGCGAAGAACATAGACTGGGTCATGTCTTCACACTCGTTGCATTTCATCACAATGTAGTCCGCAATCCTCCTAACCCTTTCCCTGATAATACCTTTCTCTTGTAGCAATCGTCCAATCTGCTGAGATCGGGACCCCAAAACTTGTTCGGCAGTACGATTTTGCTCTTGAAGTTGCTGTAGGTCCTTTTCTAACTGCGACATCAGGGCATAGCAATGTTCCCTTTCTGCTTTGAAATCTCTTGCCTGTTTGGTCATTTCGTTTTCAAGGACATTGATCTTTTTCTTTAGACCCAACATTCCTTTGTCGTACTTCTCTTTCAGCTGTCGGACGAAACTTACCCGTCCCTCCGCATTCTTAACTAACTTGGCTTGAGCTTTAGCTAACTCCTTTTCAGTCTTTTTCGGGTCTTCCTCGTAAGCACCCACCTTTCTCCTAAGGCCATTTATGAGCTTCTCATCTTGTCTACTTCTAGCCGGATTTTCGGCGGCGATTTTCATTCTTTGAATTTGAGCTCGTAACGCTTCATTTTCCTGGGCCAATTTCCTTCTTTCTCCTTCAGCTTCTTGCATTTGTAGACCATTGTTGAACTCAACGTTTCTCAATTTCTCTTCAAGAGTGTGAATGGTAGCTCGGTACTTTTTCTCCTTCTCTCCCCAGGCCAACCTTTCCTTGACTTTGTCATCAAAAGCCTGCACATGTGATCTTTTTGCTGGTCCTTCGGGCTCTGGCTCGTTGCTTACACCTGAATTTCCTTCAAACCATGCTGCATAATTTGGATTCACTTCCCCTTTAGCAACATTTGGTACCTGGGTGTCATTTTTCAAATACCGACAATTGTTCCAATCCCGCTGGACTAAAGCCTCCGGTAATGCGGCTTCTGGATGGAGTTCAATGACCTGAGTGGTTAGATCTTCATCTTCAGGTACCACCTGATATCTCCCTAGCTGCCTTAGGACTCTCTGTGGTGCGTACGACTGGACACTGCGCAAACCCATCAACATCAAATAACCCTTTGTGGCTGTCATATATATGATTTCTGTCATCGGGAGCCAACCTATAGTCCATTCGACTTGACTTGCTTTTAGAGCTTTCAAATGGGAGATCCAAGCTTCAAACCCTTCTTGAGTGTTGTAATCCTTCACCCTTTCCTCATAGATTTTGATGAAATTATCTTTGCTTGAACCATAGCTCATGAACCTGGGGTGGTGGTGGAGATGCTCAATCAATCCACATTTGTAGAAGAACACTGCAACCCTTGAAGAATTGGGCCTCGGATCTACACAATGTCAATGCCCGGTAAATGTCTGCCAGTACTAGGGGAGCAAGTGTGTGATCTTTCTTTGTAATCAGGGTTTGCGCAACTTTAGCCATGCGGGTATCTACCGTCCCCTCGGCATTTGGAAAGACTATGATTGCCAGGAACGCAACTATGAAGGCGAACCTACGATGAATTTGCCAAAGGTTCTTGTCCTGTTTGTTGTTCAGTCCTTTTTCATGTGTTTCGAACCCGCCGAATGCCCGAATCTGGAATACAAAAATTGAAAGGAACAACACCCGTTGTCCACATGAGCCTTCTTCATTTGTTTGCTGATATTAAGAAGATCAAAGAATTTGTGCACTGATGGGGCTCTCGGGAATATCAGTTGTTGTTTTCTCAAGTCCCGGCCAAAATGGATGTAACCAGCTATTTCTTCCAGTGTAGGGGTGAGTTCAAAATCTGAGAAGCAAAAAACATTGTGCACAGGATCCCAAAAGGTTACCAAAGCTTTGATCAAATCTTCCTGTGGTTTGATTTCCAATAGATCAATGAGAGCACCCAACTGTTCTTTCACCCAGTCTTGTCTATCCCCATCCAAATCATACCACCACATGCGCAACTGCAACTGAGCCTGCTCTATGACTAGTAGTTTCGGGTCCTGGACAATGTTCATCTTGGTACCTGCGAATGGTTAGGGTTAGGGTTGACTCTGACAGACTTTTGAGGAAACAATTTTCGTCTTCTAAAAGAAAATGACCTTTCCCCATTTTTACGCAAAAGTGGCTGCTTTCGTAAATGTGGCCCCTTCGCAATTTCAAGTAAATTTTGAGGCCGGGGGGAAGACACTTAGAAAAATGACCCCTTACTGACGGATTTGCTCGTTCTCTACGAAAATAGCCCTTTGACAACTGAAAATATTCTAAGGCTATCTCGGTGAGAACCTCGCCGAAGCTGGGTCGGCTTATTCTTGACAGAAATCCCTACCTACGACTTCACTTTATTTGGCTGATTTTGCAAAAAGACGTCGAACCCTATGTAGGTTGCCTATGTATCCCACATCCGGTGGGAATTAGACCTGCATAGTTCGGGCAGTCTTGATATAATTTTAAAAGAAGACTCGAGTGACTCGTTTTGAAAAAACTCTTTTTGCTTTTTTATTCTTTGCTTTCTTTTGTTTTGCTTTTTCAAATCCCTTTTTCTAAAAAAAAATTTGGTAGAGTTTCGGGATATTTTCAAATATCGGCTTTATTTCCTTTCTACGCCACTCTTGGTTTTTTCCCCTGATTGTCTTTCTTAGCCGGTCACCATGCAAGCCGAAACAAATAAATATTCACATAGCACGTAAGATGCATCGGGATGGTCTGTTATTTTGGGTACACCTGTCCTAGACGGACCCAACCCCTGTGTTGACTCCCCTAAGTCAAATGCACGTGATGCAAAACAAACGTTCCTACTAGGGATCCGGCATGAGGTTATGTTCTTCTAGGTTTTAACCTGGGGTTGTGTTCTAGACTGGGTTTACCCGAGTGGACAACTCGAGCCGAACTGGGGCAACGTACCGGGAGCACTAAAGTCTGCCCGGCCTTGTTGCTGGCCCATGCCTCGTTCTTAACTGGTATGACTTCTAACAGAAAGTGGGCCACGCGAACGTGTGCGCCAAATTTTAGAAGACTCAGAGGAGTGGCATAAGAAAGCATTTTAATAACATTCAGACAATATTGAAATGGCTCATAAAGGGAAATTAGCACATTGGGTTCACAAAATACAATAATATCAACAATAAATAAAGACAAGTAAAATCATATTAGAAGCTCTAATTCTTGAACCCTGAACCAGTAGTTCGGGGTTCTTGTCCCCAGCAGAGTCGCCAGAGCTGTCACACCTCCTTTTTACTACCCCCCGGAAGGGTATATAAGAGAGTTTTTCCAATTGAAGTGACAATCAAAACGGGATTATTATGTGAGATCAGAGTCGCCACTTGGGATAGTTTATGGTGTCCCAAGTCACCGGTTTAGAATCCCAAATCGTGGAGATTTGACTCTGTTTTAATGTTTGCGAAACACAGAAATCCGGGTAAGGAATTCTGTTAACCCGAGAGAAGGTGTTAGGCACTCCCGAGTTCCGTGGTTCTAGCACGGTCGCTTTGATCATACCTGGCTTAAACAAATTGTTTAATTACTGATTTTAGAACCTATGTGCATTTGCCGCTTTTAATTAGGCAGTTATCTTAAAACAGGTCACGCATACGTGTACCCATTTGTTTGGTGCGTCAAAAATCGTATCACGCGAAGGTGTCCACAATTAATAACGCTTTGTTATTATTAAAATAAAAGTTTGGCCAAAGTTGCGTGAACGCATACTCCTGTTTTGTTTTTAAATTGTAATTATATCACGCGAACGTGCACACAACCACGATGGTATATTGAATGTTCCTAAAGCAAACTACGAATATCATTTTAAATATCTAAGTTGTAAAATTAATACGAGGGCCATAGGGATTCAATTATGAATGGCACACCTCGGCCTAGAGGACTACATCTAATTTAAAGAGGATTATATTAATAACAAATTTATTATTAAGAAAGTTTGATCGAAGTTGCACGAATGCATACTCCGAATTGGTTTTGAGAATCGTAATAATGTCACGCGAACGTGTACACAATCACAATTGTACTTTAAACGCGCCTAAAGGCTTTTCTACGAGTGTTCATTTTTAACAACTAATTATAATATTTGTGAGGGCCATGGTGATATAACTAAAATGGCGCACCTCGATTCATTTTAAGAAATATGTTTAACTAAAGTAGCCTAAAAAAATTCAGATTTTGATCTATGTGGGGATTAAGGCAGGCCTTAGGCCCGTAATTATTTTAAGGAACAAAACTCCGGACCGAGCCCAAGAATGAAATCAAGGCAGAAGGTTGATCAGCCCCAAGTGGGCCAACAAATGTCAGGCCCAATATGGCACTCCGAATAAATTGCCTCTGGGGGAAATAGAAGCTAAAAGGTATAGGGCTCAAGATCGAGCCCAAACAGAGTGATAAAACTTCTGAAACCTAGTGAAATTGATCGAGCCCATTAGACTGTTATCAATGCGCAACAATACAATATACAGGCCCAGAATACCACCACACCCAAATGACCATGACATGCATCTAAAAGAAATACTGTTTCACCATCCAAACTAGCAATACACATCTGGGATTTAAATTACTATTTAGATATGCTGAATTCAAGATATGACTGTCATAACAATGGAAACCCTACACCATTTGAAAATCTTTAATAGTGGGTAGACAAAACCTTCTCACTCAATTATGACTCTTAAAAAAAACAGATGCTCAAAACCAGACTTCAAAAGGAGGTAAACCAACGAAATTACAATATGAATCAACCCAGCACANAATATAAGAGAGAAAATATTATATAAAGAAAAATAAATATGAATCTTCATGCGATTTTGGACAAAAATGTGTTGCTTCCATTTTAAAGTAATGTCCATCTTTCTTTTACTTGTCATCAAATAAACTCTTTAAATGAAATTTATTTGAAATTTGTTTTAGTTTTTAAGTTTCAAATTGATACGCCACTTAAGAAGAAGAGTGAAAAGTTCTACTATTTGGTAAGAGAATATTTAAGTTAAAAGCGTGTTTTAGTATTTGAATTAAAATTATTGGTTAAATATTTGGTGTTGAAGTAATAAATTCTAAAAGGAAAGAAATTATAAACTAAAATCTTACTCGGTTTCAACTTCTTAATTATATAAGTTTGTACATAGTTCGAATATGGAAAAATTTAATCAATAAATTTTACTTGATTTTGTAATCCTAAATATTAGGAAAATAATTATGACTATTCCTAAATATTAAGGAAATAATTTAATTAATTGTGACGACCCAAAGGGTCATCACCTGTTTTCTTACTCATCCTGTGCTTCCGAGGCCTCGAAAATCTCATTTAGGATTGCCTCGATTTGCGTGCGCAGTCCGGGCGCGTAGCCGGAAAGCTTAAATATGAATTCTGTGTGAAAAATGCTAAATTTTGATATTAATATGAATATATTTGACTTCGGTCAACATTTTTGCTAAACGGACCCGGAACCGTGATTTGACGGTCCCGGAGGGTCCGTAGAAAAATTTGGGTCTCGGGCATATGCCCGGAGTCGAATTCCGAGGTCTAGAGCCCGAGAAATGAATTTTTCTGTGAAATTGTTTTTCTGAAATTACTAAGGAAATTGGAAATGAAATTTGATTAAAAGACTGTGGTATCGGGCTCGTATTTTGGTTCTTACGCCCGGTACAAGTCTTATATATGGTTTAAGCGCTTTCTGTAAAATTTGGTTGAAAATTGACGTCGTTTGACGTGTTTCGGACTTGAAATGGAAATTTGATGCTTTATGAAAATTTCAAAGAAAAACATGAGTTTTGAGGCTTGATTCGATGTATATGATGTTATTTTGGCGATTTGATCGCACGGATAAGTCCGTAGGATGTTTTTGAGGTTGTGTGCATAATTGGTTTGGAGCGCCGAGGGCTCGGGTGAGTTTTGGATAGGCCACACATTGCATTTTTGAACTTGTAAAGATCTGGTATTTTGGCTTCTGTGTTTTCCGCAAATGCGAAGGGGAGACTCGCAATTGCGAGCTCGCAAATGCGAGCTTGGAGTCGCAATTGCGAAGTCTGAGAATTCCGGCACTGGTCGCAAATGCGACGATTTTGCTCGCAAATGCGAGGGGTCGTTGATCGCAAATGCGATCACATTTTCGCCAATGTGAAACCTGTCATCTGGGTCTGAGTTCGCAAATGCGAACTAATGTTCGCAATTCCCAAGTTAGCAGGTTGGGGTTCGCAATTGCGAACCCCTGTTCGCAATTCCCATATCCGAGGCCACGCAAATTTTATACTTAGTCGANTTGTTTTCGAGACAACAGTTTATATGTTTCTTTTAGACCTTTGTATTTAGTAAACTCTTAGGTGATTAATGTGACACCAGTCTTGGGTAGAGGCTATTGTTGACTGTTCCGCGTTTTGATTCAGATCATGATTCAGACTTCCGCTATTATTATTAAATTTCATGTTCTATATTGATGTTATAAATTGTTAAAAGATTTGTTAGCAATGGAAGAGTAAATGAGTAAGCTTGCCTAGCTACCACGAGTAGGCGCCATCACGACCCCGAGTGCGGGAAATCCGGGTCCTGACAAGTTGGTATCAGAGCACTAGGTTACATAGGTCTCACAACTCACGGACAAACTCAGTAGAGTCTGAGGGGTCGGTACGGAGGCGTCTGTACTTGTCTCCCAGATGCTATTGAGTTAGGAAAAATCTCTCATTTCTTCCTTCTTGTCGTGCGATTTGGTTTCTTAATGCTGATTGAATTTCTACTCTGTTCTTTCGCAGATGGCGAGAACACGCGCTTCCTCATCTACCGATCAGCAGTCCGAGCCCCAGACAGCTCCCGCTAGGGGCAGAGGACGTGGCCATGCTAGGGGCCGAGGTAGGGGCAGGGCTCAGCCCCAAGCAGCAGCACCAGTGGCGGAGCCTCAGGTTGACCTTGAGGAGGAGGTTCCGGCCCCAACCGCAGCAGTTTCGGTGGGCCCAGCTCAGGTCCCAGAGGGGTTTATTGCTACCCCAGTTCTTCAGGACGCTTTGGTCCGGTTGGTGGGCCTCATGGAGAGTGTCACCCGAGCAGGATTGCTTCCTGTAGCACCAGCCACTTCTCAGGCTGGAGGAGGGGCCCAGACTCTTGCTGCACATACTCCGGAGCAGGTAGCTCCCCAGGGTCAGATTCCAGCGGCTCAGCCAGCTACGACAGTTCAGCCGAGGGTAGTTGCATAGGCCGGCGATGGAGCGGCTATGTCCGCAGATACTTTATGGAGGCTGGACAGGTTTACCAAGCTCTTCACCGCTACATTCGGCGGAGCTTCCTCTGAGGGACCCCAGGATTTCTTATATAGCTGCCACGAGGTTCTTCGGAACATGGGCATTGTGGAGTCCAATGGAGGTGATTTTGCTGCCTTTCGTCTATCTGGATCCGCCAAGACTTGGTGGAGGGATTTCTGTTTAGCCAGACCAGCAGGGTCGCCGTCTTTGACTTGGGATCAGTTTTCAGAGTTATTTCTAGAGAAGTTTCTCCCCGTTACTCAGAGGGATGCTTATCGGAGGTAGTTTGAGCGCCTCCAGCAGGGGTCTATGACAGTCACTCAGTATGAGACCAGGTTTATCGATCTAGCTCGCCATGCCCTTATCATACTCCCCACTGAGAGGGAGAGGGTGAGGAGATTTATTGATGGTGTTATCCAGCCTATTCGTCTTCAGATGGCCAGAGAGGCGGGGAGTGATATTACTTTTCAGGAGGTGGCCAATATGGCCCGGATGATCGAGATGGTTCTGCCACAGGGGGTGGTCATAGAACAGACAAGAGACCCCGTCACATAGGTCGGTTCAGTGGTGCCTCAACTGGGGGCAGGGATTCTTATGATAGGGGTCAGCCTTGCAGGCCTTTCCAGTCAGCCCTCCAGGTTTCTCAGGGTGCCCCAGGTGATCGTTGTTCCCGTGGGCATTATTCTGATCAGCAGTCACTTAGTGCACCGCCAGCTCCCATTAGTGCACCGCCACTTCAGAGTTTTCGTGGAGGTTATTCGGGTCGCCAAGGCCAGCCACAGCGTTCGGAGGGATGTTATGAGTGTGGTGAGTATGGTCACATCAGGAGAGCTTGCCCGAGATTGAGGGGTACTCAGTCTCAGCAGCAGGGTCCCCGTCCTATGATTCAGGCACCAGATGCCCCACAGCCAGCCAGAGGTGGAGGCAGAGGTCATAGAGGTGGAGGTAGATGCCATAGAGGTGGAGCTCAGACCGCCAGGGGCGGAGGTCAGCTAGCAGCAGATCGACCTAAGGATACAGCTCAGGGTGGTGGGGCTCAACCCCGTTGCTATGCTCTCCAGGCTAAACCAGAGGCAGAGGCCTCAGATGCGGTGATCACAGGTACGGTTCTGGTTTGTGATCGAGGTCCTTCGGTACTATTTGATCCAGGGTCTACGTATTTATATTTTTCCTCTTATTTCGCACCATGCTTGGTTATGCCTAGTGATGCTTTGGGTATTCCTGTATATGTGTCTACACCCGTGGGTGACTCTATCGTGGTCGACCGAGTCCATCGTTCGTGCGTTGTAGTGATTGAGGGTCTGGAGACCCGTGTAGACTTGTAACTCTTAGATATGGCGGACTTTGATATCATTCTGGGTATGGATTGGCTATCACCCTATCACGCTATCTTGGACTGCCATGCCAAGACTGTGACTTTAGCTTTACCGGGTATGCCTCGCTTAGAGTGGAGAGGGACTCCAAGTCATTCTACCCGTAGTGTCATATCGTATGTGAAGGCTCGACGTATGGTCGAGAAGGGGTGCCTGGCCTATTTGGCCTATGTTCGTGATTCCAGTGCTGAGGTCCCTTCCATAGACTCCGTGCCTATTGTCCGGGAGTTTCCCGATGTCTTTCCTTCAGACCTGCTGGGTATGCCACCCGACAGGGATATAGATTTCTGTATTGACTTAGTTCTGGGCACTCAGCCCATTTCTATTCCGCCGTACAGAATGGCCCCGCCGGAGTTGAAGGAGTTAAAAGAACAGTTGTAGGATTTGCTGGAGAACGGTTTCATTAGACCTAGTGTGTCTCCTTAGGGTGCGCATGTGTTATTTGTCAAGAAGAAGGATGGTTCAATGAGGATGTGTATTGATTACCGGCAATTGAACAAGGTAACGGTCAAGAATAAGTACCCACTGCCGAGGATTGATGATTTGTTCGACCAGCTTCAGGGTGCCAGGGTATTCTCCAAGATTGACTTGCGATCCGGGTACCATCAGTTGAGGATTAGGGCATCCGATGTCCCTAAGACAGCCTTCCGCACTCGGTATGGGCATTACGAGTTCCTGGTTATGTCATTTGGGTTGACCAATGCCCCAGCAGCATTTATGGAGTTGATGAACCGAGTGTTCAGGCCATATTTGGACATGTTCGTGATAGTCTTTATTGACGATATTTTGGTGTACTCCCGCAGCCAGGAGGAGCACGAGTAGCACCTTAGAGTGGTTCTTCAGACTCTGAGGGATAGTAAGTTATATGCCAAGTTCTCCAAGTGTGAGTTCTGGCTGAGTTTGATAGCATTTCTGGGTCACGTTGTATCAGTTGAGGGTATTCAGGTGGACCCGAAGAAGATAAAGGCAGTCAAGAACTGGCCTAGACCAGCATCAGCGATAGAGATTCGGAGTTTCTTAGGGTTAGCAGGCTACTACAGGCGGTTCGTGGAGGGATTTTCATCTATTGCAGCCCCGATGACTAGATTGACCCAGAAGGGTGCCCAGTTCAGATGGTCAGATGAGTGCGAGGCGAGCTTTCAGAAGCTCAAGACAGCTCTGACTACGGCACCGGTGTTGACTTTGCCCACAGGATCAGGGCCCTATACAGTCTACTGTGATGCTTCCCGTGTGGGACTTGGAGCAGTGTTGATGCAGGATGGCAAGGTCATTGCCTATGCTTCTAGACAGTTGAAGATTCATGAGAAGAACTATCTAGTGCATGATCTAGAGTTGGCAGCCATTGTTCACGCCTTGAAGATTTGGAGGCACTACTTGAATGGTGTGGCGTATGAAGTGTTCACTGATCACAAGAGTCTTCAGTACCTATTTAAGCAAAAGGTGTTGAATTTGAGGCAGAGGAGATGGTTGGAGTTGTTGAAGGATTATGATGTCACCATTCTTTATCATCCGGGAAAGGCCAATGTAGTGGCCGATAGGAAGTCAGCTAGTATGGGTAGTCTTGCTTATATTCCGGTCAGTCAGAGGCCGTTTGCCTTGGATGTTCAGGCTTTAGCCAATCGGTTCGTGAGACTGGATGTTTCCGAGCCCAGTCGAGTGTTAGCCTGCACAGTCGCTCGTTCTTCATTATTGGAGCGTATCCGTGATCGGCAATTTGATGATCCCCATTTATGTGTCCTTAGAGACATGGTGTAGCGAGGAGGTACCAAGCAGGTTGACTTAGATGCGGATGGAGTTTTGAGATTGCAGGGGCGAGTTTGTGTGCCCAATGTGGATGGACTTCGAGAGTTGATTTTAGAAGAGGCCCATAGCTCCAGGTACTCTATTCACCTGGGCGCCGCAAAGATGTATCAGGATTTGCGGCATCACTATTGGTGGCGTAGAATGAAGAAGGACATTGTAGCATATGTGGATCGTTGTTTGAATTATCAGCAGGTTAAGTACGAGAATCAGAGACCCGGTGGTTTGCTTCAGAAGATTGAACTCCCCGAGTGGAAGTGGGAGCAGATTACCATGGATTTTGTTACTGGACTTCCGTTGACTCAGAAGAAGTTTGACGCGATATGGGTTATTGTGGATAGGCTGACCAAGTCAGCGTATTTCATTCCTGTAGCAGTCTCCTACTCATCCGAGAGACTAGCTGAGATTTACATCCGGGAGATTGTTCGCCTTCATGGTGTGCCGACATCTATCATTTCGGATCGGGGTACGCAGTTTACCTCGCGCTTCTGGAGAGAAGTCCAGCGAGAGTTGGGCACACGGGTCGAGTTGAGCACAGCATTTCATCCCCAGACGGACGGACAGTCCGAGTGGACTATTCAGATTTTGGAGGATATGCTCCGGGCTTGTGTTATTGACTTTGGAGGCTCATGGGATCAGTTCTTGCCTTTAACGGAGATTGCCTACAATAACAGCTACCAGTCGAGCATCCAGATGGCTCCTTATGAGGCTTTATATGGTAGGCGGTGTCGGTCTCCGATTGGATGGTTCGAGCCGGGAGAGGCTCGGTTGATAGGTACAGATTTAGTTCAGGAGGCCTTGGACAAGGTCAGGATCATTCAGGACAGACTTCGTTCAGCTCAGTCTAGGAAAAAGAGTTATGCAGATCGTAAGGTTCGAGATGTAGCTTTCATGGTTGGTGAGCGGGTATTGCTCCGGGTGTCGCCTATGAAGGGCGTGATGAGATTTGGGAAGAAGGGCAAGCTTAGCCCTAGGTACATTGGTCCGTTTGAGGTTCTTGATCGAGTGGGAGAGGTGGCTTATAGACTTGCATTGCCACCTAGCTTATCAACCGTGCATCCAGTTTTCCATGTGTCCATGCTTCGGAGATATCACAGCAATCCTACCCATGTGTTAGACTTCAGCACTGTCCAGTTGGACAAGGACTTGTCCTACGAGGAGGAGCCGGTAGCTATTCTAGACTGGCAGGTCCGTCAGCTGAGATCCAGGAGTTTTCCTTCTGTTCGTGTTCAGTGGAGAGGTCATCCCCTTGAGGCATCGACCTGGGAGTCCGAATTTGATGTGCGGAGCCATTATCCCCATCTTTTCCCCGACTCAGGTACTTCTTTCTTTAGTCCGTTCGAGGACGAACGGTTGTTTTAGAGGTGGAGAATGTGACGACCCAAAGGGTCATCACCTATTTTCTTACTCATCCTGTGCTTCCGAGGCCTCAAAAACCTCATTTAGGGTTGCCTCGATTTGCGTGCGCAGTCCGGGCGCGTAGCCGGAAAGCTTAAATATGAATTCTGTGTGAAAAATGCTAAATTATGATATTAATATGAATATATTTGACTTCGGTCAACATTTTTGGTAAATGGACCCGGACCTATGATTTGACGGTCCCGGAGGGTCCGTAGAAAAATATGGGACTCGGGCATATGCCCGGAGTCGAATTCCGAGGTCTAGAGCCCGAGAAATCAATTTTTCTATGAAATTGTTTTTCTGAAATTACTAAGGAAATTGGAAATGAAATTTGATTAAAAGACCGTGGTATCGGGCTCGTATTTTGGTTCCGACGCCCGGTACAAGTCTTATATATGGTTTAAGCGCTTTCTGTAAAATTTGGTTGAAAACGGACGTCGTTTGACGTGTTTCGGACTTGAAATGGAAATTTGATGCTTTATGAAAATTTCAAAGAAAAACATGAGTTTTGAGGCTTGATTCGATATATATGATGTTATTTTGGCGATTTGATCGCACGGATAAGTCCGTAGGATATTTTTGAGGTTGTGTGCATAATTGGTTTGGAGCCCCGAGGGCTCGGTTGAGTTTTGGATAGGCCACGCATTGCATTTTTGAACTTGTAAAGATCTGGTGTTTTGGCTTCTGTGTTTTCCGCAAATGCGAAGGGGAGACTCGCAATTGCGAGCTTGCAAATGTGAGCTTCGAGTCGCAATTGCGAAGTCTAAGAATTCCGGCACTAGTCGTAAATGCGACGATTTTGCTCGCAAAAGCGAGGGGTCGTTGATCGCAAATGCGATCACATTTTCGTAAATGCGAAACCTGTCATCTGGGCCCGAGTTCGCAAATGCAAAGTGATGTTCGCAATTCCCAAGTTAGCAGGTTGGGGTTCGCAATTGCGAACCCCTGTTCGCAATTCCCATATCCGAGGCCCAGCAAATTTTATACTTAGTCGAATTTTCATCACTTTTCACCATTCTTTCAAAAGCCAAACACCATAGGCTATTTTTCAAGAACAATCTTCATCCCAAATCATTTGTAAGTCGATTTTTACTCAATTCTTTCAATCTTTAACATCATTTAACATGTTTTCCACTTAAAATCAAGGATTTTCATGGGTGAAATTGGGGTTTTTGGGTAGAACCTAGGTTTTCTAAAAATTGGGGATTTGGACCTCGATTTGAGGTCCGATTTCAAAACAAATTACATATTTGAGTTCGTGGGGGAATGGGTTACCGGGTTTTGGTTCGAACCTCGGGTTTTGACCACGTGGGCCCGGGGGCGATTTTGGAATTTTTGGGAAAAACTTGGGAAATTCATTTTTATGCATTCAAATTGATTCATATAGTGTTTATTAAAGTTATTGAGCAATTTGTGATTAGATTCGAGCGAATTGGAGGTGGAACCGCGGGGTAAAGCGATAGTTGAGGATTAAGTGGATTTCAAGGCTTTGAGGTAAGTGTTTGGTTTAACCCTAGCTTGAGGAAATATGAGTTGAGTCTTGTTTGCTAATTGCTAAATGATCGAGTACGATGTATAGGCATGGTGACGAGTATCTATACATTGGTGTCTAGTATGACCGTGAGTCCTCATTATGTGATTATCATGATTTGGTAGTGATTTCCGTGTTTATTGGAGGATTTCTATATGTTGTGAATAACATGTGAACGATGATATGATCATTTGATTCCTAGGAGCATTGGCTCGAATTGTGATACGAATATTGAAAGTATATGAAATGACTTGATTCTTTGGAGCGTTGGCTCAAAATGGTAAAGTGGATTATAACGTAAGAAATGAAAGAAAGAGAAAGCGTTGTTGGTATTTCCCTTGTCGGGACGTTGTATTGAACTTGTTGGTTTCTTTTCCCTTGCCGGGATTCCTTCCAATATTTGTTTAATTTTATGCCCCTTATTTGTGACTATTGTTTGGGGAGCTAGACTGTCGAATGATATGGATCGGGTTGCACGCCGCAACAATGATAAATGATATTTGAGGATCGGGTTGCGCGCCGCAACAATGTTAAATGAGATATGAGGATCGGGTTGCACGCCGCAACAATGATAAAGATAAATGATATGGGTCGGGTTGTATGCTGCAACAGTGGTATTTGTGGATCCGGTTGCACGCCACAACAATGGTAATTGTGGACTGGGTTGCACGCCGCAACAGTTATTGATACAAATGTGTTTATATTGAGTATTGGTTCCTTGTTCATCGTAAATTTAGACTGCTTTTGATTGTTACTCTGGATTACTATTAATATTGCCATCTCCCCATAGCATGTTTCCCCTCCCATATTGTTAATTGTTTGGTATTTCGATTCCGTTGTATATTTATAATTGCACAGGTTTATGTGGTGTCCAGTCTAGCCTCGTCACTACTTCGCCGGGGTTAGGCTAGACACTTACCAGCACATGGGATCGGTTGTGCTAATGCTACACTCTGTGCATTTTTGCACAGGTCCAGGATTTGAGGAGCAGCAGCAGCATTAGCACGGGAGCAGGCTTTCATTATCACGAGACCGAGGTAGCCTTGCAGGCGTCCGCAGGCCCGGCGTCTCTCCCTTATTTTCTCTTCTATACTGTTTCCTCCTTGTTTTCGAGACAAACAGTTTATATGTTTCTTTCAGACCTTTGTATTTAGTAAACTCTTAGCAGTTCGTGAGTAATGTGACACCAGTCTTGGGTAGAGGCTATTGTTGACTGTTCCGCGTTTTGATTCATATCATGATTCAGACGTCCGCTATTATTATTAAATTTCATGTTCTATATTGATGTTATAAATTGTTAAAAGATTTGTTAGCAATGGAAGAGTAAATGAGTAGGCTTGCCTAGCTACCACGAGTAGGCGCCATCACGACCCCGAGTGCGGGAAATCCGGGTCGTGACATTAATATTTCTAAATATAAGGTTATACATTAAAAACTAAAAGACTATTTTGTCCAGTGTGAACTTTATTTTTAAAAGGTAAAAAAGCCGAACGACACTTCGCTAAGGGCTTTCGTGCTTTTAATAGATAGATAGATAGATAGATATAGATAGATATAGATATATATAGATAGATATGCTAACATTAGATTTACGGATCTAATATAATTTATAATGATATAAATCTTAGTTGTTTAAATATCAATTATTGTTGTGTTGTGGATGACATATCCCACACGAGCGCGAGTATAAACTTAGTTAGCATATAAAATTTAATATAATTAAAATTCGCCGGGGAGATTGTATTTGCTCACATGAATCACTATTCTATTCACGCATTAGACCTTTGTTATTATGTTAACCACAAATATAGGATTTTTTTTTTGTTTAACGTCGAGTATGTTAGGTGTTTGTCATAATTTTCCTGCCATATTTGATTTTTCATATATTTTCCATAATTGGATTTTCTTTCTTGTAGAAGGAAATTATAAATCTCTCATGCTAGTCCCTTTTCTTGTAGGAAAATGTTTGGACTTCTATAAATTGAGGATCATATCTTCTCATTCAGTATCCATAATGTAGCCATAAGGGGTTTAAGAGTCTTGTTTAGGAGGAGAACTTTTCGGGACAAATGTTAGTGTGCCACTTGTGTTTGCCTCTTTGTGAGGTTGTTATCTCGATATTTTGTACTGTTTTTTGTATAGTGGATTGCTCATCTCCGCTATGGATGTAGGTAAACTGACCGAACCACGTTAAAAGTTTGTGTCTCTTTTGGTATATTTCTCTTTTGTTGTCTGATTTGTCGTCGTTGAGGGTTTGCTTTACTAGCTTACTCATGACACCTGATTATTTTGATCCTAAGAAGTAGTATCAGAACGTGCTTCAAGATAGGTTTATCTTAGGGGGTTTAGTTCTAACTACAACCTATTTGACGGTAATCGTGATTTTTGTCTGAGAAATTTTCCCGGTGTGCTACTTACGTTGAGACAAACTTCGTGGTAGAGATTTGGAGATGCGACCTTTTGAAGATTATGTGAAGAAGGTGAACAAAGTCAATACAAAAGTCGACATCCCTCTTAGGTGGCATGCCCAACAAATCTATAGGAAATATCTCAGGGAAGCCACTCACCACCGGTATCGAATCCATGAAAGGCACCTCGGCACTAGAATCATAAAAATAGGCCAAATACGACAAATAACTCTTCTCGACCATATGCCAAGCCTTCACATATGAAACCACCATGTTAGTGGAGTGACCAACAGTCCCTCTCCACTCCAATCGAGGCAACCTCGATATGGCTAACGCCACAGTCTTGGCATGACAATCCAGGATCGCGAGATACAGGGACAGCCAATCTATACCGAGAATAACCTCAAAATTCACCATATCCAACAATAGAAGATCAACCAATGTATCGTAGCCCCAATAGTGACCAAAGAAGAGCGATAGACCCGGTCCACCATAATAGAATCCCCAACGGACGTAGACACGTAGACAGGAGTATCCAAATAATCAACAAAATAGGATGACACATACGAATAAGTAGAACCCGGGTCAAATAAAACTGATGCATCTCTATGACAGACCAAAACAATACCTGTGATGACCGTATCAGACGACTCTGCCTTAGGTCTAGCAAAAAATGCATAACAATGGGTCTGAGCTCCACCAATCTTACCTCCACCTCTTGAACGACGTCTCACTGACTAGCCTTCACCTCTAGCTGCCTGACCTCTACCTCGGGCTACCTGACCCCCGCCTCTAAATGGCTGAGCGGGCAATGGAGCAACCGGTGCCGGAATTATGAAATGAGTACCGTGTTGTGGCGCACTGCTCTAATGTCTAGGACAATACCTCTTGATGTGACCCATACCTCCACACTCAAAATACTCTCTCGATTGACGTGGCTGCTGAATTTGGGACCGACCCTAACAGTTTGAATAACCACTGTGATCGTTTTGAATTGGTGGTGCACTGATGAAAGCCGAAGGTGCACTGGATGCTAGCTGCTCAGGGCTAGACACGTAAGACCCACGACTGCTTGAAGCACCATGTGATACCTGAAGTATTTACTGAACCGGCCTGATAGGATGGTCTCTATAAAATGAACCCATGCCTCCCTACAAGGCACCACTGAACCCACCTAAATGATGAGGCCTCTTCTCAGATGCCGCCTCTCTACCCTGGCCACAAAATCGCTCGGTCCACCTAGATATCTCCATAACCCTAGTAAAAAAAAATCATCCCCGGTCTCCCTGGCCATCTGTAGTTCGATGACATAAGTAAGGCCATCTATGAACCTCCAAACCCTCTCCCTCTTACTAGGGATCAAGATAGCTGCATGGCATGATAAATCCATGAATCTGGTCTCATACTGAGTTACGGCCATGCTACCCTGCTGAAGGCTCTCAATCCGGCTGCGTAAGTCCTTTTTTCGAGTGAAGGGGATGAACATATCCAAGAATAGTTGTGAGAACTGAGCCCAAATGAGAGGAGGAAAACCTCCTAGTCTACCCCAAACATACTCCTGCCACAACCTCTTGGTAGAGCCATGCATCTGAAATATTATGAAGTCAACTTTGTTGGAATCCCATATACTTATGTTGCGCAATATCTCATGGCAATGGTCTAAGAAATCTTGGGGGATCCTCAGAAGGTGTATCACTAAAGAGAGGAAACAACTTGGTGAACTTGTCCAACCACTTCAGCCCCTCGACTGACATTGAGAGTCCCCCCGGGATTGTGTAGCAATAACAGGCTGAACTGCTCCAACTGGTGGAACTGTTGGGGTTTGATACCCGTGAGTCATCTACGTAAATACACTGGCCTGGCCACACTCTCTATAAGACCAACCAAGCAGACTAGGGCGTCTTGAAGCATTGGGGTAGCAATGAACCCCCTCTAGGACCTGAGCTGGACCAACTAGCACAATTGGAATAAGTATCTCCTCATCTTGCTCGATTTGAGGCTCGGCAATAGGTGTTGTTTCACGTGCTCTAGGCTGAGCTTTGCCTCTGGATCTGGCTCTACCTTAGCTCCAGCCCCTACTCCTAGTAGTGGCTTCAACTTGGGGCTCCAGCTCCTGATCAGCACTGAGTATCGTACATGTCCTGACCATCTGCAAAAGTTTAAGAGAAAAATAATTCAAACTTCAACGATAGAATAAAGTTGCACGATAGAAAAAGAAAGAAAATGAAATTTCCTAAAGCCTTATAGCCTCTAAAGGATAAGTATAGACGCCTCCATACTGATCCTCAAGACTCTACTAAGCTTGCTCATGACTTGTGAGACCTAAGAAACCTAGTGCTCTGATACCAACTTATCACGACCCAAAATTCCAACCACGTGGCCGTGATGGTGCCTAACATCGGACTGCTAGGCAAGACGACACTAGCTAATCAGTTATTCAATTTTTAATAGTTTAAAAGAAAATTATCAAGAATATAAGTTTAGAATACTTGTAATATAATAATCTAAAACCAACACTATCTAGTCTAAACCCAGAAACTGGTGTAACAAGTACATGAGCTGCTAAAAGTACTACAAATAAGGTCTGAAATTGTAACGACCCGGCTTGAGAATTTAAGCTCCGTTCAACGGTGTAAGGTCTGGAACAGCTTCATAATATGAGTATCGACTTGTGTGCATGGTTGAATTCAGTTAACGAATGATTTGGAGTCGAATTGGAAGAAGGATTCTAGTTTTGGAAGCTTGAACGGTGAGAATTTGACCGGAATTGGACTTTTGAGTAAACGGCCCCAGAATGAATTTTTGATGATTCCAACACCTTCGTATGGTGATTTTGGACTTAGGCGCGCATCTGGATTCAGATTTGGAGGTTCGTAGGGTAAATTGAGGCACTTCGACGAAAGTTGGAAAAATTAAAGTTTGGAAAATGGAGAAGTTTGACCCATAGTTGACTTTTGCGATGTCGGGGTCGGAATGCGATTCCCAGAGTTAGAACAGCTCTGTTATGTCATTTGGACTTGTCTGCAAAATTGAGCGTCATTCCGGATTGATTTGATAGGTTTCGGCACGAGTTTAGTAATTTGAAGATTTGAAAGTTCATAAGTTCGATTTATGGTTTGATCCGTCGTTTAGGTGTTGTTTGATGTGATTTGTGACCTCGAGCGAGTCCGTGTTAGGTTATATGACTTGTTTGTGGGTTTAGACGGGGTCTTGGGGGCCTCGAGTGTGTTCCGGGTGGGCTACGGGCCATTTTTCTCCTATTTTGAACTGCTGTTATCTGTCACCTAGTTTTCTTCTTCGCGTTCGCGTTTGCTCCTACGCGATCGCGAAGAGTAATCTTGGAGGAGGTATTAATTGTTCATCGTGTTCGCATGACCACGTTCGCGATCGCGGAAGTCTGTATGTTCCTTCTTCGCGTTCGCATCTTCTATGTCTGCGTTCGCATAGTTCTTTCTTTTGGGCAACAAATTATTCCTTTAACGCGATCACATCTTTCTCTTTGCGATCGCTGTCACACCTCCATTTTACTACCCCCGGAAGGGTATATAAGGGAGTTTTTCAAATTGAAGTGACAATCGAAATGGGATTATTATTTGAGATCAGAGTCGCCACTTGGGATAGTTTATGGTGTCCCAAGTCACCGGTTTAGTATCCCGAATCGAGGATATTTGACTCTGTTTTAATCCCTGCGAAACGCAGAAATCCGTGTAAGGAATTCTGTTAACCCGGGAGAAGGTGTTAGGCACTCTCGAGTTCCGTGGTTCTAGCACGGTCGCTTTGATCATACCTGGCTTAAATAAATTGTTTAATTACTGATTTTAGACCCTATGTGCATTTGGCGCTTTTAATTAGGCAGTTATCTTGAAACAGGTCACGCGTACGTGTACCCATTTGTTTGGTGCGTCAAAAATCGTATCACGCGAACGTTTCCACAATTAATAACGCTTTGTTGTTATTAAAAAAAAAGTTTGGCCAAAGTTGCACGAACGCATACTCTGATTTTATTTTTAAAATCGTAATTATGTCACGCGAACGTGTACACACCCACAATGGTATATTAAACGTGCCTAAAGCAAACTACGAATATTATTTTAAATATCTAAGTCGTAAAATTAATACGAGGGCCATAGGGATTCAATTATGAATGGCACACCTTGGCCTAGAGAACTACATTTAATTTAAAGAAGATTATATTAATAACAAATTTATTATTAAGAAAATTTGATCGAAGTTGCGAACGCATACTCCGAATTGGTTTTGAGAATCGTAATTATGTCATGCGAACGTGTACACAATCACAATTGTATTTTAAACGTGCCAAAAGGCTTTTCTACGAGTGTTCATTTTTAACAACTAATTATAATATTTGTGAGGGCCATGGTGATATAATTAAAATGGCGCACCTCGATTCATTTTTTAGGAAATATGTTTAACGAAAGTAGCCTAAAAAAATTTAGATTTTGATCTATGTGGGAATTAAGGCGGGCCTTAGGCCCGTAATTATTTTAAGGAACGAAACTTCGGACCGAGCCCAAGAATGAAATCAGGGCAGAAGGTTGATCAGCCCCAAGTGGGCCAACAAATGCCAGGCCCAATATGGCACTCCGAATAAATTGCCTCTGGGGGGAATAGAAGCTAAAAGGTATAGGGCTCAAGATCGAGCTCAATCAGAGTGATAAAACATCTGAAACCTAGCAAAACTGATCGAGCCCATTAGACTGTTATCGATGCGCAACAATACAATATACATGCCCAGAATACCACCGCACCCAAATGACCATGACATGCATCTAAAAGAAATATTGTTTCACCATCCAAACTAGCAATACACATCTGGGATTTAAATTACTATTTAGATATGCTGAATTCAAGATATGACTGTCATAACAATATGGAAACCCTACACCATTTGAAAATCTTTAATAGTAGGTGGACAAAACCTTCTCACTCAATTATGACTCTAAAAAAACGAGATGCTCAAAACCAGACTTCAAAAGGAGGTAAACCAACGAAATTACAATATGAATCAACCTAGCACATGAAAATCAACACTGACTCAGGCAGACTTAAACATGTTTGAACAAAACCAAAGAAAAACGTTTATCATCTGACTTAGTTTCCTTACTGCAGATAGTTTGAACATTCTATATACCTAATGAGAAGATTTAAATCAGATCACAACCCAACATAATAACCTAAAATCTTAACTCAAGGCTCACAAATATGATACCATCAGTATATGAATGAGCAAACAAAAATGCATATAAGAAAAGCCGAATTATTACAGAAAAGTGAATGAGCTTAGAGAACATGGAGATAAAAATCAACAGGCAACATGATCAGTAGATTTCCACATTTTGGATTACACACTTCAAACTTGTTATTCCATGCCATTTAAGGTCCAAGAAATACCTGGATACCAAATCAAAATCAAAGTGAGTATTTCAGCCAAATTGTGAGCAAAACAGCAACAACAAAGCAACCACAGCTTCATCCAAAAATAAACCATGCTTCAGCTCTTTTGGAGTTTGAAAATTTTAGAAAATTTCTTCTAGTTATCTTGTGAGAGATCAGAAAGGGCTTAGGATAGTACTTTTTTTTTGCAGAGAATGAACTTTAAAAATCTATATTTGGAAGAAAATCTTCAACCGTTTTTAGCTACTTCTTCTATGCTCTTCTCTCTGCCCTATGGAATGATCAAAAGATATTTTTATAGGCCAACCCTAGGGCAGCATTGTCCAGCTCTTAATTATCCCTTTTACCCCTTGTTTTTCTTAGTCATTTTACCCCTTTACCCCTTAAAAAGATCTAAGCCCTCCCTTATCTCTTAGCAAACCAGCCTAAACTTATCCTCTAGAAGCTTCCCATAACAAAAAATTATTCCCCCAGCCCTCAAATACCCAAAACACCCCTTGACACCCCTGTATTTACGTCCAGAATGAATCACTCCCGGGGTCAAATTGACCCAAGACCCAAACAAAAAAAAACCATGGGCTCGTCCTGCCCAAACAGGGATGAACCAACAGCCCAAAAGAAAAGAACTAGGCATCAAAAATCTAAATAGTAAAACCTTAACACTAGCTGATTTTAATAAACAAACGGAATTGAATTAATCAAAGCAAATTGCAATCGACACTGAACTAGAATATGCTAAAACATTTTAACAATTAACTAATTTAAATAAAACAAAGAAAATGATCAGCATGCCTGTTAAATGCTCTAACCTAAACATGCAAACAGAAACTGATTGAACGAGAAAAGAAAGAGAGAAAAAGAAAGAATCAGGAGACGAAAACTTAAATAAAATAAATAAATAAAAAGATAGATGAATGACTCACCAAAAATCGGAGATCATTAGCATAGATGACAAAACTTGAGATGCTTCGACGAAGCTTGAAGCCGACCCTAATGACCACCCTAGTCAAGAATGGTCTATCAAGGCCAGCTTCGAGCCACGACAAGCAGAAGCTTCAAAAGACCCTAAACTCCGAAATTTGGTTAAATCTGGATTCAAGATTTGATGAATTCCAAAAATTGTTTGGGAAAATCGCCAAGGGTTTCGAGTTTGGGGAGGCTTGGTGGTTATAGGGTGTAAATTTGGGGTCGACCGGAGTTGCGCCGCCGGTCGGTGAGTCGAGAGAGTATTAGGGCGGCTAGGGTTTTTTCTTCAGGTCTGGTTAGAGACGGAGTGGGGGGATTCGGAAATGGGGGGGGGGGGCTGTTAGGACAGTCTTATATGGATTGAATAGCCAGTTCCCAGCCGTTAGATCATGGGAGATCAACGGCTGGGATTGAGACCTAGCAAACGACGTCGTTTTGGGTTAATGGGAAGCTGGACCGGGTAGGCTAGTGGTTTGGGCCTAGGTTTGGGTAGTGGTTTGGACGGGTTTGGCATTTAAAATGGCCCAAGTCAGAAAAGTAAACCCCTTCTCTCAATTTACCTCTTTTACTCTTCTTTTTTTTCCTTCTTCCTTTTTAATTAGAAATCCTAAAAAAATAAAAATAAAAAAAACCTAAATTAATCTATAAATGTGAAATTAAACTAATTACCTGATTACAAAATTATAAAAATCACTTAATCTTAAATTAAAAGTAAAAATATCAAAAGGGAAAAGAAATGTAAAAATGGGTCGTTTTTTTTTTCATTTTTAATAAAGCAAATAATTAACTGATTAATCCCTAAAATATAAAAACAAACCTAGATGCAATGTACGGTATTTTCCGGCATTTTTCATGATTTTTTAATAAAATTAAACGTGCACAGAAATGCAAACAATTGATAAAATTCTACGAAATTCCTAAAAATGGCAAATAATCGGGAAAGAATCTATTTCCTTGAATTTATAGGAGCAATTCATATAGGGAAAAAACCACGTGCTCACAATCGCGAAGAGTAGCTTTGTGCTGTAACTGTCGTTTCTGTTGGTTGCGCTGCGTATTTATTTTGGGACTACCGGACTGCACCCGGGAGATTCCCCAGCACATATATTGAGGATACCAAGAGATCTTCGGGATACCAAGAGATCCCCAGCACATATATTGAGGATACCAAGAGATCCTCAGGATACCAAGAGATCCCCAGCATATATATTGAGAATACCAAGAGATCCTCGGGATACCAAGAGATCCCTAGTACATATATTGAGTATACCAAGAGATCCTCGGGATACCAAGAGATCCCTAGCACACATATTTACGTTTGGGACTACGGGACGATATCTTGGGAGATCCCCTGTTAAGTTCCTTGTGTTCTGAGCTGATGTTTTCATTGATACTATCCTTGTGTAAACATTATAGGTGCTGTCTGTTATATTCCTTGTACTTATTAGTTGGTATGAACTATGTCAGGACACTTGCACAAGCATACACATGGTTAACCACCCTTATCGGATAGGAGACTCCTTGAGATTTCTGAGTATAGACGCACAGCCTTGTTATTGCCTTCCATGTGAGAATGACTCTTTTGGGGAACGTGAGTTGTCAGTATGATCAGGAGGTGTGATGAGGGAACAGGATGCCAAGTGTTAGGGTTCAGGTATTGAGACTCGTATTGTATGATTTTGAGATGAGGTGTCACAGGGTGACTGATATGCGAAGGTTATCTATCTGAAAAGATTATATTCGTAAAGCCTTTATTTTGAAAGAACTCTTTTTTTAAAAAGAACACTTATTCGAATGAAGTATATTTCGAAACATGTTCTCTATTATCACTTGAAGAGTTTGACTATTTGATTGACGCTTGCTGGTTAAGACTTAAGGTGAAAACTATCAGAGTTGTTGAGTTATGACTTGTCTTTACTGTATTTGTGATTTCGAAATTGGGTTGTATTCTCGCTTACCTTTCCGTGTTTTTCCTTACAGTGTTTTCCCTGAGTACTTGTCGTTTTCCTTCCTTATTTTTAATTACTGTATGGTTAGCCGTATCGCGTAGTCTCTATATAAATATCATGTTCTGTATATTAGACCAGTAGGTGTCTTGACTGTTCCTCGTCACTACTCCACCGAGGTTAGTCTTGATACTTATTGGGCACCGTTGTGGTATGCTCATACTACACTTCTGCACATTTTTTTTGTGCAGATCCAAGTATTGTTCGTTAGTAGCTGTGCGGATTCTTGCCGAGGAGACTCAAGGTAGTCTTGCTGCTGCTTTCGCAGGCTTCGGAGTCACCTTCCTATTTTATACTCACACTGTTGTACTTATTTCCATACGGTTGCATTTAGAAGTTGTAGCGAAACTTTGTAGAGCTTATGACTTGTACTACCGGGTTTTGGGGAGGTTGTTCATTGTATAAAGGATTCATCTCAGAAGAATTCGAGCTGTTATTAGTTATTGTTGTTATTCCGCATTTTAGTAGGCTTACCTAGTCCATAAGACTAGGTGCCATCACGAAACCCAACGGAGGGAAAATTGGGTCGTGACAGGTTGGTATCAGAGCTCTAGGTTCATAGGTGCTACGAGTCATGAGCGAGTTTAGTAGAGTCTTGCGGATTGATACGGAGACGTCTGAACTTATCTTCGAGAGGCTACGGAACTATTAGGACAATCTCACTTCATTCATTCCTATCGTGCGAGCTTATTGATCCGGGAGTTTGAACTTTTATCATTCCATTCTCTCACCGACGGTGAGGACACGAGCTGCAGTTATCAACGGTGCTGCTTCCGGAGCAGGTATTACTAGAGGCAGAGGCCGACGAGGAGTATGTGCCGCAACTAGACCACACTCAGAGCAGCGAGTTTCCATTAGTCAGGTCCCAAGTGTCATGGCGGTACAATTTGTGGTTCCAGTTCAGCCCATGGTCAGGGTAGCAGCATCCGAGGGAGAACAACATAGATTTGTAAGGCTCAAGAGAATGTGACCCTCCTACATTCAGCGGTTTGGATTTAGAGAGAATAATGGGTTTCATACAGGAGTGCCATCGCATTATCAGCACTATGGGTATTGTAGAGACGAGTGGGGTTGTTTTTACTACGTTCCAGCTGGACGGAGCGGCTTATCAGTGGTGGTGGACAAATAAGTTGGGTAATCGGCCGATGTAGTTTCACTTACATGGGTTCAGCTTTCAGAGATGTTTTGAGAGAGTTTGTACCTCAGTCACTTCGGTTCAGCATGGCTCGAGAGTTGGAGTCGGATGTTTTGTTTCAGCAGGTAGTAGGGATCGCTTGCCGGTTAGAGGGCATATGGGACCGGGAGCGAGAGGACATACGAGATCTGGAGAGAGAGAGTACAGGGAGGCGAGGAGGCCTCGTGGACCGGAGAGATCTGCTGGCCCTTATTCTTGAGGTAGGGTACGATATGGTGGAGGTTCGTGGGTTAGCCAGTTCAGTTTGCGCTTCAGGCTTCACAGTGATTCAGGTGTTCATGGGTCTCAGAGTACCCATACCGCACAGTTCCCACAGCCACGTCAGTAGAGGGGTTGCTTGAGTGTGGAGATACTAGCCATATGGTGAGAGATTTCCCCAGATTTCGGGTAGATGTGTCACAGCAAGGTATTCAGGTGAGTAGAGGGCACCCAAGAGGGGGAGGCCTGGCCCGTTGATGTGTTTCATATAGTAGGCTTAAGGCCGTTCCGCCAGATGATGTCATTCAGGTATGATTTTGATTTGTTATAGAGGGGCACCATCCGTAGTTCATTACAGTTCTGCTTATCGGGGTGAGTTCCCCTATTTGTTGCTCCACTTATGGGTGCGTTTCATGATTTGCACTCTGTTTATGTGATTACCCTGTTGGGAGGTTCTATGAGTGATAGTCGTGCCTATCGTCTGTTTCTAGTCCTTGTTGAGAGTTATGAGACTAGTGGTAAATTCCTGTTGTCCTTTTTGTTAGGCTTGATGTGATTTATGAGTATTTTTGGCTACGAGCCGTGATTTTATGCTCCACCGGTGTGGGAGCCAGTACTTGTTGTACATTGTGACGGAATTGATCTAGTGAGAGTTTCCAGCTGATTTGATGTGTACCCTACTTAAGATTCAGAGTTGAGGGCAGGACCCTCGTTGTTTCATGTGATTTGATGTGTTGAGACCGGGCTGTGTACAGCAATGGGAGTTATATCAGTATGAGATCCTTGTAATTCTTTTATAGCTTTAATTCTTTCTTGTTAGATTGTTTTGTAAATTAGTTTTGATAGAAAAATTTGTGCTTGACGGACTTGTTTGATAGTTCTTTTATGTGTTTCCCTTTCCATATTCAGTCATTTTCCGTCTGTGCTTCTTGAGTTTTAGCTTGTGCCGTGTGTGCCCGTTGGTATTAGTTGTGAATTGGTGATTCGGGTGTTAGTTGTATGGTTTCCGTGGTTATTGTATCATCGTTAGTGTTGTGGAGTTTGGAACGGGTTCCTATCGAATATGAGGCTTATGGCCGATGCAGGATTTGATTTCGGGCGAGTATTATGATCAGGAATGTTATTATAGGCCTATGTGTAGTGTGTATGTTGTGTGGTTATACTCTGTGGGTGTAGGCATAAGTGGTTGCAGCAAGTTGAAATCGATACCGGACATGGATTTAGAATTCTCTTGGAAATGAATGGGAGATGGGGATTTTGGCTCTAAGGCTTATTGGTATTGCTAGAAAGGCTAAATTTCAGTTGAGATGGTGTCGTCAGATTTATGAGGATTGGTGTGACATGGGACCACCCGCGGGTGTATGCTGGAATGGTGCATTCAATGATTTGAGAACTTTGAGGCGAATCTTGGCACGTTCGAGGACGAACGTTGGTTTTAAGAGGGGGAGGATGTAACGATCCGGCCGGTCGTATTGAGAATTAAGCTCCGTTCAGCGGCGTAAGGTCTGGAACAGCTTCATAATATGAGTATCGACTTGTGTGCATGGTTGAATTCAGTTAGTGGATGATTTGGAGTTGAATTAGAAGAAGGATTCTAGTTTTGGAAGCTTGAACGGTGAGAATTTGACCGGAATTAGACTTAGGCGCGCGTCCGGATTCAGATTTGGAGGTCCGTAGGGTAAATTGAGGCACTTCCGCGAAAGTTGAAGTTTGAAAAACGGAGAAGTTTGACCCATAGTTGACTTTTGTGCTGTCGGGGTCGGAATGCAATTCCGAGAGTTGGAACAACTCTGTTATGTCATTTTGGACTTGTCTGCTAAATTTGGCGTCATTCCGGATTGATTTGATAGGTAGCGGCACGAGTTTAGAAATTTGAAGATTTGAAAGTTCACAAGTTCGATTTATGGTTTGATCCGTCGTTTCGGCGTTGTTTGATGTAATTTGTGACCTCGAGCGAGTCCGTGTTAGGTTATATGACTTGTTTGTGGGTTTAGACGGGGTCCTGGGGGCCTCGAGTGTGTTCCGGGTGGGCTACAGGCCGTTTTTCTCATATTTTGAACTGCTGTTATCTGCCAGCTGGTTTTCTTCTTTGCGTTCGTGTCTGCTCCTCCACGATCGCGAAGAGTAATTTTGTAGGAGGTATTAATTGTTCATCGCGTTCGCATGACCACGTTCGCGATCGAGGAAGTCTGTGTGTTCCTTCTTCGTGTTTGCATCTTCTATGTCTGCGTCCGCATAGTTCTTTCTTTTGGGCAACAAATTATTCCTTTAACACGATCGCATCTTTCTCTTTGCGATCGCGAAGTGTAGCTTTGGGAAGCAGAAAATTTCCTTCACTACGCAATCGCATAAGCCCTTCCGCGATCGCGTAGCACATTTTTGGACAGTGGCTATTTTCCTTCTACGCGATCGCATCATTTCTTCCGCGATCGCGATGTGCAAATGCCTGGCCGGAAAGAATATATTCCAAAATCGAGGATTTTACCATTTTTATCGTATTTTTACTTGTGGAGCTCGGTTTTGAGCGATTCTTTTAGGGGTTTTCACACAAATCGATTGGGTAAGTGTTCTTCACTGAGACTTAAATATATTACATGAATTAGTCTTTATTTTTATCATTTAAATTGTGTTTTTAGTTAGGGAAATGTTGGTTTTTGAAGAAAGTTTTCAAAACAAAATTTCATGATCTGAGGGACGAAATGGAATCGGAATTTGATAATTTTTGTATGATTGAACTCATGTTGGAATGGGTATTCGGATTTCGTAAAATTTACCGGGTTCTGAGGTGCGGGCCCGGGGGTCGACTTTTGGACCGATGTTTAGATTTTGTTAAAGATTGAAACTTTATGAACCGGAATAGTTTCTTATGTGGTTTATTTGTGCTTTGAAGTTAATTTGGTTAGATTTGAGCCGTCCGGAGGTCTTTTCACCCAAGAAGTGCATTTTTTGTGTATCGGTTTGTCGTCCTTGAGGTAAGTATCTTGCCTAACCTTGTGTGGGGGATTTCCCCTTAGGATTTGAGTCTTCTATGTTGATTGTAGTTCTTCTACGCGAGGTGACGAGTGCGTGCTCGGGCTTATTTGTGGAAAAAATGGCCTTTTAGGGTTCTTAGGTCTCTATATTCACTGTGTAGGAATGTGTTCTTGACATGACTGAGTTTCCTATTTATTGTTTCACCTCTACATGCTTGATTGGAATTAATTACTTCATGATTCACACTTATTGCCTAAATGACTCCTTATTGATTTGACTGCAGAATTTCTCCTCACCTATTGTTATGCTATCTTTTCACAGTTGCTTACCTTATTTGAGAATTTCATCACTCCTTCTGAAATTTTTTAGTCTTAAGTGAAGCTAAGATCATCCTCCCTTAATTGAATTTTAGAATATCCTCAAAATTTGTCCAACCTTAAAAGGAGTTTAGATATTTTATATCTAGTTGACCAGCCTTTATTTGGGACTACTTGACTCGTGTTGATTTCCTTGTTATTGACTTGTATATTGTGGGATCGTTGCTACATGTTAGTTTCCCGTGGTTGAACTGTTCCCTTTATGCCAGTGTTCTTTTCTGTTATTATTCTTTGTGAGCTGGTTCTACCGTTTCCTTGTGCTTTATAGTCCTTGAGTTGATTTACTTGTCTTACCTTGTATTATTGTCATGCTGTGGTTATATGTATTGTGGTGATGTACGAGCTTTCTATTGTGCTGTAACTATCATTTCTGTTGGTTGCACTGCGTATTTATTTTGGGACTACGGGACTGCACCGGGGAGATTCTCCAGCACACATATTGAGGATACCAAGAGATCCTCGGGATACCAAGAGATCCCCAGCACATATATTGAGGATACCAAGAGATCCCCAACACATATATTGAGGATACCAAGAGATCCTCGGGATACCAAGAGATCCCTAGTACATATATTGAGGATACCAGGAGATCCTCGGGATACCAAGAGATCCCTAGCACACATATTTACGTTTGGGACTACGGGACGATATCCTGGGAGATCCCCTGTTAAAGTCATTGTGTTCTGAGCTGATGTTTTCATTGATCCTATCCCTGTGTAAACATTATAGGGGTTGTCCGTTCTTTTCCTTGTACTTATTAGTTGGTATTAACTATATTAGGACACTTGCACAAGCATACACAAGGTTAACCACCCTTATCGGATAGGAGACTCCTTGAGATTTCTGAGTACAGACGCACACCCTTGTTATTGCCTTCCATGTGTGAATGACTCTTTTGGGGCACGTGAGTTGTCAGTATGATCAGGAGGTGTGAAGAGGGCACAAGATGCCAAGTGTTAGGGTTCATGTATTGAGACCCGTTTTGTATGATTTTGATATGAGGTGTCACAGGGTGACTGATATGCAAAGGTTATCTATCTAAATAGATTATATTCGAAAAGCCTTTATTTTGAAAGAACTCTTTCGTTAAAAAGAACACTTATTCGAATGAAGTATATTTTGAAGCATTTTCTCTTTTATCACTTGAAGGGTTTGACTATTTGATTGACGCTTGCTGGTTAAGACTTAATGTGAAAACTATCGGAGTTGTTGAGTTATGACTTGTCTTTACTGTATTTGTGATTTCGGAATTGGGTTGTATTCTCGCTTACCTTTCCGTGTTTTTCCTTACGGTGTTTTCCCTGAGTACTTGCTGTTTTCCTTTCTTATTTTTAATTACTGTATTGTTAGCCGTATCGCGTAGTCTCTATATAAATATCATGTTCTGTATATTAGACCAGTAGGTGTCTTGACTGTTCCTCGTCACTACTCCACCGAGGTTAGTCTTGATACTTACTGGGCACCGCTGTGGTGTGCTCATACTACACTTCTGCACATTTTTTTGTGCAGATCCAGGTATTGTTCGTTAGTAGTTGTGCGTATTCTTGCCGAGGAGACTCAAGGTAGTCTTGCTGCTGCGTTCGTAGGCTTCGGAGTCACCTTCCTATTTTATATTCACACTGTTTTTACTTATTTCCATACGGTTGTGTTTAGAAGTTGTAGCGAAACTCTGTAGAGCTTATGACTTGTACTACCGGGTTTTGGGGAAGTTGTTGATTGTATAAAGGATTCATCTCAGAAGAATTCTAGTTGTTATTAGTTATTGTTGTTATTCCGCATTTTAGTAGGCTTACCTAGTCCTTAAGACTAGGTGCCACCACGAAACCCAATGGAGGGAAAATTGGGTTGTGACAGAAATAAAATACAATTGTTTGAATGAAATAAACAGTATAACAGATAAGAAGGGGACTTCAAGGTCTGCAGATGTCGTGGAACTCTACCTCAAGTCTCCTGATAATGACAGTCTGAGAAAACCTCCACTAACCGCCGCTAGGACCAACACCAGAATTTGCATGTGAAGTGCAGAAGTGTAGTATGAGTACAACCGACTTAATTTACTCCGTAAATGTCGAGACTAACCTCGACGAAGTATTGACGAGGCTGTAATAAGGCACTCAATATAAACCTGTACGAGTATGAGTAAAAATATAAGGGGTTTGTGAGTTTTGTTTTGGGGGGGGGGGGGGGGGGGCTTTTCGAGACAAGCGTTAGTGTGCCACTTGTATTTTCCTCTTTGTGTAGTTGTTCTCTCGATATTTTTTACTCTCTTTTATATAGTGTATTGCTTATCTCCGTCGTGGACGCAAAACAATTGATCGAACGACATTAAATGTTTGCGTCTCTTTTGGTATATTTCTCTTTTGTTGTCTAATTTATCGTCGTTGAGGGTTTGCTTTACTAGCTTCCGCTTGATACCTGATTATTTCGATCCTAACAAGTGGTATTAGAGGGAGGTTCAAGACAGGTTTAATTCTAGCTACAACCTTTTTACGGTAATCGTGATTTTTGTTCGAGAAATTTGACCGGAGTGCTTCCACGTTTAGACAAGATTTGTGGTGGATTTTTGAAGATGCGACATGTTGAAGGTTATGTGAAGAAGGTGAATCAAGTTTATTTTGCCAGAAAATTTAGACGAGGGGGAGAATTATTAGGTGTTTGCTATAATTTTCTTGCTATATTTGGTTTCCTATCTGTTGAAGGAAAGGGCAACATATTTACCATAATTAGGTTTTCCTTCTTGTAGAAGGAAACTATAAATCTCCCATATTTAGCTAGTCCTTTTTCCTATAGGAAAAGGCTTGTACTTCTATAAATTGAGGATACTTCCTTCTCATTCATAGCATCCACAATGTAGCCATAAGGAGTTTAAGAGTCTTGCTTAGGGGGAGAACTTTTCGGAACAAGTATTAGTGTACCACTTGTGTTTGCCTCTTTATGAGGTTGTTCTCTCGATATTTGTTACTCTCGTTTATATAATCGATTGCTCATCTCCACCATGGACGTAGGTCAATTGACCGAATTACGTTAAATGTTTGTGTCTCTTTTGGTATATTTTTCTTTTGTTGTCTGATTTATCGTCGTTATGGGTTTACGTTACTAGCTTCCGCATGTAGGGGCGGATGCACCTCTGTGAAAGTGGTGTCATCCGACACTGCTTCGTCAAAAATTTCATGAAAATATATATTTATCGGATTTTGTGAGTTTAGTCGGGTTCCGAGGTGCGGCTCGTGTTTGACTTTTTGGTTGAATTTGAGTAAATGTGTAAAGATTCGACCTTTATCGTTTGGGTTTGCTTCCTATGGCATTATTTGATGAATATGAGTTGCTTTTACCTAGTTTCGAGCCGTTCGGAGGATGATTTGAGTGGGATGGCGCTTTTAAAGTATCGATTGGGCTTGTTTGAGGTAAGTGTCTTGCCTAACTTTGCTGGAAAAAAATTTTCTTCTAATTTCAATTGTTTGCTATATGTGGGGTGATGCATATATGAGATGACGAGCGTATATGCATGTGCCAGGGTTAATCATGCTCAGGGGTAAATTATATGATTAATTGTGCTTTGTAGAATTACGTGACCTTCTTGTTTCACGTCTTACTTGACTTCTAGACTACTAAGAATGTGAAAATACTAAATGCTAAAAACCAAGATTTAGCTTATTATAACTTGATTAAAATTTGACGGATTTCCGTGAAACTATTGATATGTTAATTCGGTCATCACTGTACTAATCACTAATACATCGCTACGACCTTTATTCTTGAGATATTGGATTCTATACTTGAATTGAAGATAATTTTTGAGACTTGTTGAGACACGTGCACAATAAGGTTCTTGAGGTTTATTGAATTGTTGACTTGAAAGCTGTGATTGATATTCATTTGGAATATTTGCTTAAACACTCACCTTGATGTTATTCATGTTTTCTACCTTGTTTGTCATTAATATACATGTGCTTGGTGAGGAACAGTGTAAAGCACGAAGAGTGATGCCGTGCTATTTCATATATATTATCATGTGAGGAAGAGTGTAAAACACGAAGGATGATGCCATTCCATTTCATTTACATTATCATGTGAGGATGAGAGTAAAAGCACGAAGGGTGATGCCGTGACATTCATTTATATTATCATGATCTCATTTACATGGTCATATTTTTATACATCATGTGCTCATGGCACGAAGGGTGTTTCCATGGAGGCAAGCCTTGTCACGCCCCATCCTCGGGGGGG
>NW_017670954.1:51663-94657 GCF_001879085.1 Nicotiana attenuata
GAGTTGTTACTATTGCACCTATGTCTTCTATGTGACTTGTCGTTGTTGTTTTATCTTGTCCTCTATCTCAATTGTTGTTGTGTTATACATGACTTCTATATGTTTAACTTGCAAATATCATGCTTTCCTTCTTGTTTGTCATATCTACATTTGTGCCGTTTCTCATTTGTTACACTTTCGTATAAGCCTTCTATCATGTTAGCTAGTAAAATTTATGTTCCTCTACCTTAAATGCTATCATTACTTCTATGCCGTCTATCTAGTTTGTTATTGTTTCCCATATGCACTGTGTTGCTCGTTATTGCTTCCTGTGTGTCTCCCACTTTATCCTTATTGATATTGAAATTTTATTACCTGGTTGGTACTTTTATATGTATGCTCGGTGAGGAAGAGATAAATGCACGAAGGGTGTTGCCGTGACAATTTGACCTACATTCATATATTTTGTGAGGATGAGATAAATGCACAAAGGGTGTTGCCGTGCCATTTGATCTGATATCTTGAGTACATTTCTCACACCATGAAAGTTATTGATGTTTGGCTATAACTACATAAGTTTAGTGCATTACTTACCTTACATTTTGGGGCTTTAATGCTAAACTATACTATATTTGTACTTAATTGAGTCTATTTTATGTGTAGGTAAGTTGAAGACGAAAATGGGAGCGAAGTAGAGATTTTATGTGTACTTTATACACTACAAGAATGGAGTTAGGATTATTTGACTATTGGATATACAAGGATTAAAAGTTAACATTACAAAGGAAAGCAAAACAAAGAAGAGAAACCATTTGAAAAGAAGAGAAAAGAAATGGAGAAGTTAGGCAGCTAGCACTAACGAGAGAAATCGGAAAATGAGAATTGAAGCAGCAAAGAAGTCAACCTTGTCACTTGCATAGAGCATGCGACGAGAGGATTAAAGCTAGCAATTGAGCTTGCATCGCGCAGGCTAAAGCGAGGAGGAGCGCGCGTCACAGGTTGCGGTGCACAGTGTAACGCGAGGTGAAGCTCGTGTTTTGGCTCGCGAGGCGAGGTCTGTAGCGAGGGTGTTCGGGATTTTTAAAGCCTATTTTGTCTCCTATGTGGTTTTGGACTTGATTATTTCATTTAGGTCTTTTCCCTACACATATAAATAGTCATTAAACACCATTTTTGGAGGAGTTTTGCAGTCGGAGGCAAGAACATCACGTGGACAACTTGTGGAGGAGAAAATCATCGAGTTCTTCATCCCTTTATCTTTCCTTTGTAATTCGTTTATGCACTATACTTGGAAAATTGTTACTACGAACATGAGTGGCTAAGAACTCTAGTTCTGGGGTTGTGATTTAGCCATGAATATTGTTGTTTAACGTTGACTTAACCTTGATTACAATTCACTAATATATGGTTGTTTCATCAATTCTGTGATTAATTGCTTAATTGTCTGGCCAACAGTTAGGTTCTATTTACTATCTATGCTATGCTTGTGGAAGCCATGTTTAGATTAGAGAAGAATTGAAGAGAGCACGATCTTAACTCTTGGGGAGGAGGGGAAGGGGAGGGGGGCATATTTGTGGTTTGAATAGGAATATACCTGATCACCGTGCTTAATTAAATATCGTAATCTTAATGCGTTCTTGATAGATTCCAAGGAATATAGGCGTTAATCTATTTTGAATAGGCGAGTAGTACTTTGGGAGAAGGCTATGAGAGCAATTGTTCGATTAATTAGCAACCATGAGTGAATTGTATGAAAGAGAGAGTTAACTAGAACACAATAGAATTAGTGAATCGATCACAACCCTAGAATATTTGTCTCTACTGAATACACCACAATTATTTTACTACTTGATAATTTAGTTACTACTTAGAATTATAGTTTAGTATAATCATATTCTTGAACTCAATTTTGGCTTGATTAAATAATAATCTTGGTGATTTTAATGGGTAGTTGATACAAGTCTCTGTGGGTTCGACACTCCACTTATCATTTTATTACTTGTACGACCACGTATACTTGTGTGTGTGTTTGGTAGCAACAAGTTTTTGGCGCCGTTGCCGGGGACTTGAATATTGACTACTTTCTAGTTTTTGCTTTCATTGTTTATTTTGTCGAGTCTAACGTTACTTGATTGTTGCTCTGATCTCAGGAACTTTAATTGAATGCGCAGGGTCAGAAGCCAGGAATGACTTCAAGGCTTTGACCCCGAACCTGAGAGAACATTTCATAGTAGGTTGAGGGAAGCAAAGAATACAAATAATCTTCAGGCACTTGTTCAATTTCCTATGAACATGGCAGAGAAGCAACATATGGTTGTTCAGGAGGTGGCAATGGCCAACATTGCTAATGTCACTTCAAGCATTGTGAAGCCCAGGATCACCGGGCACTTTGAGCTAAAACAGAGCATGATCCAGCTACTTTATGCGAATGGGCAGTTTACGGGTCTTCCACATGAGGATCCACAACAGCATATCCTGTTCTCTTTGTAGGGCGAAGCAAAGAGATGGCTGAAAGCAGAACCAGCTAATTCTATTACATCATGGAATGATCTTGCAAGGAAATTTTTGGCAAGGTTCTTCCCTTCAGGGAAAATGCAAAGATCAGAAGTGAGATAGTCGCCTTCAAATAGAAATCGGGTGAGTCTCTATACTCAGCTTGGGAGAGGTTCAAGGGACTGCTTAGAGATTGTCCTCATCATAATCAGACAAACAAAGTGTTAGCTCTCACTTTCATAGAAGGGCTACATCCTGAGACAAAAATTATGGTAGATGCTGCAGCTGAGGGTCAAGTGTTGGAGAAAAGCTTTGACGGGATATATGCATTATTGAAAAAATTCTCCAAAAGCAATTCGGATTGGCAAGGAGAAATGGGCAGACACATGGTGAAAAAAATCTGCAGGGGTTCTCGAGGTAGATGTCGTCTCAGCATTATCAGTGCAGATTTCTACATTAACCAACCAAGTCAATCAGAATACCTTGGTTATTAACAAGCAACAAGCTCAACCAGTGCAACAGGTTCAAGTGTATTTTGAAGTATGTGGAGAAGGTCACACGAGCGACTTATGCCCACTTAATCCAGAGTCTGTCTACTTTGTGGCTAATGCAAATAAGGGCCAGACAAACCAATATGGGAACACTTACAATCCCAACTGGAGGAACCACCCAAACTTTTCTTGGGGTGGAAACCAAGGCTCTCAAAATCAATACCGACCACAAGCACCTCAACAACAATATAGACCACCTCAGGCTGAACAACAGGCAACTTCAACAAGTCACCTTGAGGAAATGATGAAGAAATTGATGGCTGACCAACAGGTCCAAGCCGTAGCAATGAGAAATTGGAGCGCCAAATGGGACAACTTGCCAGTGCCCAAAATACTTGACAAGTTGGAGCTCTTCCAAGTGACACTGAAGCTAATCCTAAGGCATCCATTAATGGCATGTCATTGAGGAATGGGAGACAATTAGAAGAAGTCCAGTCGAAAAAGAGAAAACGGGTGACTTTTAATGAGAGGCCAGCCACTATAGAATCAAATCAGAAAAATCAAAGGAGCCAGAGAAGCCAGCTGAAGAGGCGGTGGCTGAGCAACCCCCACCATTAGGTGCGAGGCCACTACCTCTGTTCCCTCAAAGATTGCAGAAAGTGAAGGATAATGCCGCATATAAAAAGTTTCTTGATATTTTGAAACGGGTGCAAATCAATATTCCACTGGTAGACATCTTGCAAGAAGTGCCCAAATACTCAAAATACATCAAGGACATAGTTGTAAATAAAAGGAGGCTGACTGAATTCGAGACTGTGGCACTCACTGAGGAATGTAGCTCTAGAATCCAAAGCAAGCTACCTCAGAAATTGAAAGATCCAGGTAGTTTCACCATCCAAATCTCAATCGGTAAACATGTATTCGGGAGAGCTTTGTGTGATCTTGGAGCAAGCATCAATCTGATGCCGCTATCTATGTTCAGACAGTTGGGTTTGGGTGAGCCGCGCCAAACAACAATAATCTTACAGTTGGCTGATCCCTCCCTTGCTCATCCGGAAGGAGTGACTGAATATGTGTTAGTTCAAGTGGGTTCTTTCATATTCCCTACTGATTTCATTATCTTGGACTACGAGCTTGATCAGGAAGTCCCATTTATTTAGGGGCGTCCATTCTTAGACACAAGCCGAGCTATTATTGATGTATGCGAAGGAAAGATGACAATGAGAGTAGGTGATCAAGTAGGGGTATTTAATGTGTACAAAGCACTTAGATTGCCAGCCCACTATGAAGAGATATCCATGATTTCTGTAGTGGAAAGCAATATTATGTCATTGGTGCCTTATATGAGCCCCATAGATCCTCTTGAACGAGCTTTGATTGAGAATGAAGTAGACATAAAAGATAAGATGATGGGCGAAATTGAACAAGTACTTGATACATCATGCAATTATGTCCATGGGTTTAGGAAGTTTGAGGAGTTGGGCAGGCCTGTTACTCTAACCTTTCCTAAGCCATCTATTGAGGAAGCTCTAAAGCTAGAATTAAAGCCCCTTCCAGCACATCTGCATTATGCTTATTTGGGGAACTCAGAAACATTGCCATTATCTCGTCCAGCCTGACTAATGTACAAGAAGAAAAATTGCTCAGAGTACTTCGCGAGCATAAAAAGTCTATAGGGTGGACAATTGCTGACATCAAAGGAATCAGTCCATCATTTTGCATGCATAAATTTTTTATGAAAGATGGACACCGCCCCAGTGTTGTGCAGCGAAGGAGATTAATTCCTATCATGAAAGAAGTCGTGAAGAAGGAAGTAACTAAGTGGCTCGATGCAGGTACCATCTTTCCTATCTCTGACAGCAACTGGGTAAGCCTAGTGCAATGTGTGCCTAAAAAGGGAGGGATGATTGTGGTTGAGAATGATAAAAAAGAGCTGATTCCTACTCGCACTGTGACGGGGTGGAGAGTTTCCATTGATTGCATAAGGCAGAACAAAGCAACCCGCAAGGACCACTTCCCACTTCCATTCATTGACCAAATATTGGACAGATTAGCGAGGCATGAATATTATTGCTTCCTTTATGGTTATTTGAGATACAATCAGATTGTCATATGCCTAGAGGATCAGGAGAAGACCACTTTTACTTGTCCTTATGGCACTTTCGCCTTCAAGCGAATGCCGTCTGGCCTTTGTAATGCACGAGCTACTTTCCAGAGATGCATGATGTCTATTTTCACCGATATGGTGGAAAAATTTGTGGAAGATTCTATGAATGATTTTTCAGTCTTTGGGTCTTCTTATGATGATTGTTTGTAGAATTTGAGCACGGTGTTGGCTCGTTGTGAAGAAGCAAATCTGGTATTAAATTGGGAAAAGTGCCATTTTATGGTGCAGGAAGGCATCGTATTGGGTCACAGACTGTAGGAGCGGCATTGAATTTGATAAAGCGAAGGCAGAAGCGGTTGAGAAATTACCTCCACCCATTTCTATGAAGGGTGTCCAAAGTTTCATGGGACACGCGGGATTCTATCGGCACTTTATTAAAGATTTTTCTAAAATTGTTGTGCCTTTGTGTAGGCTGCTTGAAAAAAATGTGACTTTCATGTTTGACGATGCCTGCTTGAAAGCATTTGAAGAGCTAAAAAGAAGCTTGTGGTTACCCCCATTATTATCGCACTGGATTGGTCCTTACCATTTGAGCTTATGTGTGATACAATTGACCATGCTATTGGGGCAGTGCTAGGATAGAAGAAGGACAAAATGTTTTATTCCATCTACTATGCGAGTAAAACTCTTGATGATGCGCAGCTGGATTACACCACCACTGAAAAGGAGTTGTTAGTTGTGGTGTGGGCCCTTGAAAAATTTCGGGCATACTTGGTGTCAACAAAAGTCATAATCCATACTGATCATGCAACAATCAGGTATTATTTACAAAGAAGGAATCTATGGCTAAATAGATGCACTGGGTTTTGTTGTTGCAGGAATTTGATGTGGAAATACAACATCGAAAGGGCACAGAGAACCAAGTAGCTGACCATCTATCAAGGCTGGAAAATCATGACCATGTGGAGGAGGGTGACCAAACTAAAGAAGTATTTTCTGATGAGCAACTTTTTGCTATCACCCAAGACCCTCCCCCATGGTACGCGGACTATGTGAATTATCTGGTGAGCGGGCTACTTCCTCCTGAAAATGAATCTGAAGCTAGAAAGAGGTTTCTACATGATGTGAACTTCTACTATTGGGATGAGCCATATTTGTACAAGCAGTGTGCTGACCAAATGATGAGGAGATGCATACCTGAAAAGGAGGTTGAACTAGTGTTGTATGATTGTCATGCATAACCCTATGGGGCCATCATGGAGGCGATAGAACAGCTACAAAGGTATTACAATCCGATTTATTCTGGCCAACATTATTCAAGGATGCCCATGCATTTGTTAAGAAGTGCGACCAGTATCAGAGAACAGGAACAATCACAAAGAGGCATGTAATTCCTTTAAATAACATCCTGGAGGTTGATATTTTTTATGTGTGGGGGATAGATTTTATGGGACCATTCCCATTGTCTAGAGGAAACAAATACATTTTGCTAGCAGTTTACTATGTGTCAAAATAGGTAGAGGCGATCGCATTGCCAACGAATGATGCCATGGTGGTAGTCGCGTTTTTTGAAAGAGAACGTATTTTTGAGATTCGGGACTCCACGTGCTCTGATTAGTGATGAAGGGACAGACTTTTGCAATCAGTTGTTGAATAACCTTCTAGCTAAATATGGAGTCTGCCATAGAGTTGTGATGGCATATCATCCTCAAACAAGTGGACAAGTTGAGGTGTCTAATCGAGAAATAAAGAAAATATTAGAGAAGACGGTGAGTGCGAATAGAAAAGATTGGGCTGCAAAGTTAGATGATGCCTTGTGGGCACATAGAACCGCATACAAAATGGCAATTGGGGCGTTGCCGTATAGGCTAGTTTATGGGAAGGCATGTCACTTGCCTGTTGAACTTGAACACGAAGCATATTGGGCCATTAAGAAGTTAAATATGGACCTTGAAGCCGCGAGCAAGAAAAGACTCTTACAGTTGAATGAGTTAGATGAGTTCAGGCTGCACTCTTATGAAAATGCTAAGCTTTACAAAGAAAAGATAAAAAGATGGCATGATAAGCATATCAAACCGCGTCACTTCGAGCCAGGCCAACAGGTATTATTGTTCATTTCTAGACAATCTATTTCCTAGAAAGTTAAAATCGAGATGGTCAGGCCCGTTTGAGGTAGTGAGAGTTACTCCTTATGGTGCAATTGAGATGCGAGCTTTGAATGGTGAAAGAAATTTTTCAGTAAATGGACACAGATTAAAGCATTACTAGGTAGGAATAATCAATCGTGAGAAGACCAACGTTGTACTCGATGATGAGTAAGCGAGATTATGCGTCGTGTCCCGATGTTAAATCAGGCGCTTGTTGGGAGGCAACCCATCTTTACTGCTTTCGTTAATTTGTATTTTTTTTCTTATTATTGTTGTAGTATGTTTTTGTTTTGTAGGCTTATAAGCATAGGAGGCAAAGCCATTGGAAGTGCAAAAGCAAGTTAGATGGTCAGAACTAAGTCTGGGGTGCCACACAAGGACCATGCCTGGGTGAAGTCTGAGTACCCATGAGCCGCTATTGCTTCGGCCTTTGGCCTTTCAGGGAGTGTCTTGTCCACCCTCGTTATTTTTTTGGTTTATTTGTGCACTGGGGACACTGCACTCTTTTAATTGTGGGGTGGGAGAATTCTCTAGATAATTAGTAGTAGGATGTAGAAAAATATTAAATTTTTTTCCGTAGTTGTGTAGTATTTTAAAAAAAATTGTAAAATCGAAAAAAAAAAGTGGAAAAATTGGGCTTTTCCCGACGATGGATCTCCTAGACACTTTCCTTGTGGGACTTAAGTCTAAAGAAAAAGGACAAAAAGATTTTCTTTGTAGGTAGTGTAGTAATTCCCCCTTGGTTTTTCTTTGTGTCGCGGTTATTTTCCAAGGGTTTTGTTTGAATCGGGTGTAGGTAGTTTTATTTTTTTAGGAGTAGGAACCATTGTGCTATGAATTGAATTGGAGCAATATCTCTTGACTTTGTTATGCCTTGAGAATAGTGAGTACTTTGGTTGTGACGCTTAGGCTCAGTTTTTGACTCTTGTATAAGTACCTTAAATCGTATGATCGTAACTTTGCTTAACTGATTTGAGTAGAGTATCTTGATGAGTCCAATCCTGGGTGAGTTATGTACTATGTGTGTTTGAGGTTTGTGTGTTATTCTGTGCATTGCATTTGATGTCTAGAACGTGCCCCATGTGTTTGCAAAGCGAAATAGTAGCGTTGTTCAGTCTTGGAAGTGATATAGGTGTTTCTTTGTTGAGCCAGATATATATAGTTTACTGCCTAATTGTTATATATCATAGTTAACCCCTTTGAGCCAGTAATCCTGTTTCTTTGGCAACCACATTACAAGCCTTACCCATTTGTTTGAATTAACCATCTATTTGAACCCTTTCACCTCTCATGAGCACTTAAATTGTTATGAACTTTGTAAAAGTTAAAGTGTGGCGTGGTTGGTTTGGCTTTTTAGTGGAACTAATGAAATAAGGAGAAAGGTGCACTGTTTTAAAAAAAATAAAAGCCACTTGAATTGAAAAAGAAAGAAAGGAAAAAATAGTTGTATTGCTATGAAAAGTATTCCTTGATAGTGGTAAATCTTGATGTAATTGTGCTTAAAGAAGTATGGAGTTAATATACGTTGATGTGAATGTGGAGTTATGGTTTGACATAAGTATGGGGTTTAAATGTTAAAGTGTATGTATTAAAGTGCTTAGGGAGGTGTAGTCACCATTATATCCAAATGTATCCTACCCGAACTACATTACAACCAATGAAAGTTCTACTTGATCCTAGACTGAATGAGCTCGATTAGTAGAGTAGTACACTACGGGCAAGCCTATGGTGCATCTTTGTGGCATATGAATGTTATTTCTGAGAGTGAGTGAATTTTTTCTATCTTGAGTTCCTAATTGTTCTTAAATTTTATTGTGTGTGGAACTACTCTCTTTTGTTGTGTGAGGGCACTTGATTCATGAAGGAAAGGTAATGTCATTGACCTTTATGTTAGAATAAGTGAGTGAGTTGTGAATGATGTGTGGTACTTGTGAGTCAAATTTTGAGGTGAAGATATTACACTCTTGTGCTTAGTTTATTTCAAAGATTCTTGGTGTGATGAGTTAGGAGAATTGTGTAAAAAAGTCGTGTCTATATAAAGTGTAGTTTGATTGCTCGAGAACGAGCAACGTTTAAGTGTGGGGTAGTGATGTTTGGCTAAAATTACATATTTTAGTGTTATATATGACTTGTGTGCAAAATTTGAGGTCAAACGAAAGTGGTTTGGTTGATTTCGGCATCGGTTGTCGAATTTGGAAGTTTCAAGTTCATTAAGTTGGATTGGAGGGTGATTAGTGTTTTTAGCATTGTTCGATATGATGTGAGGGCTCGACTAAGCTCGTATGATGTTTTAGGATTGGTTGGTACGTTTGATTGAGGTCCCGGGGGCCTCGGGTGAGTATCGGGTGCTTAACGGATTGGTTTGAGACTTATGCAAATTGCTGAACACTACCAAAAAATGGGCCTATTGGAACTAATGTTTTTGTAATGGTTCAGAAACCGTTCCTACAGATTAGTTATTGGAACGGTTCTAACCGTTGCAATATTACATGGGTGATACTAGCACACTTTGGCTATAAAACCGTTGCCATTAATTAGAAACCGTTCCCATAAGGTTTTATTTTTGCAACGCTTATGCTAACCGTGCCAATAAATATATCTGTTGCCACGGATCTTGAAAAAAATGCAGTGGGAACGATTGTTATTTCCCTCCTAAAATTTTAGCCCCCTGAATTTTCGTAAAACTCACGCTAGAACCCCTATTTTACATAAATTTCTTTTTGTCTTAATTAATTTTCTATACCTAATAAAATTAAAAACAACTAAAGGCTATCGAAAGGCCATCCCTCTCGAAAGGGACTTCACCCAGAACGACCACTCTGTAACAACCATTGAAAGGCAGCCATCAACCGCCGACTCTGCCATCATCCCGCCGTCAACCTCCGCAGTAGAACCTCCGACTCTGTAATAGGTACATCTGTCAACAACCACCTCCTTCTACGGCCGTCAACAACAACCACCATCCCGCCGTCAACAAAATCGTTCCAGCTCTTCGACTAGTTCCGAGATTTAATTTTTTTTCTTCACCCATAACTTTATCTCCTCCACCCGAAACAACCACCTCCTTCTATTAATCCAAGCTCCACATTTTCAAATAGTCCCAAAATTTTAGGGTTTTTTCTCGACTAAGCTCGACTACCTCCTATTGCAATTTCTCAATAGTTGAGCCATAATTTGCAGATTCCGTTAGTGAGGAAGAAATTGCAACTGATAGCTGTGGGATAAATAGCAGTAAGTTTTTTTAATCTCTTTTTAATTTAAATTTTAGAAAACCACATTTGATAGTTGTATTTTTGAATGAATATTTTAGTATTAATGTTCGTTATTATCCGATTCTAATTTTTATTTTTGGGAGTATTTGAGCGTCATAGTGTGATTGAATGGAGATTAAACACACTGGTGCATATCTTCTTATTGTGCATGGAATTATGCTTTACTTTGGTACAATTGATAGGTTTTGATTCTATATTTTGTTAGATATGTCACTGTTTAATTCAGTTGTCTTTCTTAAAAAAAATCTTGTTCAACTTAACAGCTATAAAGCTGTGAGTTTTTTCTACTAAAGCTTTTAATCTAAGTTAGAGTTCTATTAGGATTTTGTTGTACTATAATTTCTCCCTTTTTGTTCTTGATATCTATGAGTTCTTAGCATATATGTGACCTTACTTAGTACAGTTTAATATATTTTCATTATATACTGAAGTCAAAAGGTGAGCAAAAACCAAAATATGCTTGCTTGTTACAAGTAGATATTCATGTCCCTTATTTTGCTACGCTAATGATTTTTCTCATAGTTAGAAATCATAAGCCAGAAACTAAAAGATATAGTTTCTCATTGAAGCTGGTTGTAGGCTAATGATAGTTTTAACTAGTTGTTTCTGTTGTGAAGCGTAGAAGGTGTTATCAGGGATCCCATTTTCTGCACTTTTCAAGTTCAAGTTCATAAATTTAAAGCCCAGGTTATTAGAGCGGGAACTTGGTTGTTCTATCCACATTTCCCCAGATTATTCAAGTTTCATAATCTCATTCTAGTAAAATCTTCATAACTAGTAGTATATTTGCACTTTAATCTTATTCATATTAATTTCCAGAAGAAGTTTGTTTAATGCTTGTTGTCTTATGAAATGGAAGGAATCGATTAAGAAACTTTCTTCATGGCAAGTGAACTTAGCCCATTAAAGGGAATAATATTCTTGAGTGAGATTGGCGGGGGAGAATGGGCCATATGCCATGTGGTAATCAGCTTTTATTACTCACTATAGTAACATTACTCATTACCATTGTTTCTCGTAAGTAGGAGAGTAGTTAAGATGTCAAAATTCAAATCATCAATGTTTATGTCCTATGTCCATAATGTGTTCTGTTTTTTAATATGTTATGTAGGATAATTATGGATTACGGTAATAAAAGTTGGATGAGTCTCCTAAGATGGACGGATGAGTATATCAGTGGAGTGAATGATTTTCTTGATAAGGCATTTGAACGACCCGCCCAAGGAAATGAAATATTATGCCCTTGAAAAAAGTGCATGAATCGATATTGGTATTATAGAAATGTGGTGGAGGATCATTTGGTTGTTCATGGATTTGTTGATGGTTATACCAAATGGATTTTCCACGGGGAAGGATTTTCCTCGAGAAATATACCTCATCTAAGCAATGATGATGAAGGTTCTACCATGCGTGACGATATTGATGGTCTACTTCATGATACATTTAGAAATATAGAGGGTCGGGCAGGGGATGAAGAAGGAGTTGGGGAAAGACTATCTAAAGATGCAAAGAAGTTTTTCAAATTATTGGAGGAAGAAAAACAAGAGTTATATCCGGGGTGTGAAAATTTCAGTAAACTGAGTTTCACTATTCGGTTATACTTGCTTAAATCCTTGCATGAATTGAGTAATGTGGCTTTCTCAGATTTGTTAGAGTTGATAAAAGAGGCATTTCCCTTTGCTCAGGTACCAGAATCTTTAAACAAGGCTAGATACATGATAAAAGATTTGGGTCTTCATTATGAAAAAGTACATGCATGCCCTAATGATTGCATGTTATTTTGGAAAGAAAATGCGAATGCCGATACTTGCTCTATGTGTGTGTCACGAACCAAACCATGCACTGGTCGTGATGGCACCTCTCGTGAAGACGAGGCCAGCCAACTAACCCAACTCGTCTTTTCAAAAATAACTGAAACATGAATAAACAGCTAAAATATGACTTAACAATATTAATTAACGGAAATACAACCCAACACAGCCCTAATCGGGGTGTCACAAGTCACGAGCATCTATCAGAATGTAGATCCACTACAAGGTCTAAAGTATACAAAACCGGAATAATGAACAAAAGAGAGGATAATGGTGCCGCGAACGCTGGCAGTCACCTCTTTATACTCATATAACTCCGCCTCTGATCGGCCAAAACCCACTACCGGGTGAATAAATACCTGCATCTGCACACGAGGTGCAGGGAGTAAAGTGAGTACTCCAACTTAGTGAGTAATAAAGGTGAATAACATCTGAGCAGTAAGAAATCACGTATAACAAATCATCATGTTGTATAGATCAGTGCAAAACCCTTTTGAGAAAAACAGTGAAACGGTGAAATCTTTAGAGAAATATCTTAGCTCAGTTTATACCTCTTTTGAAAATGACTTTTTCAGCGATCACGCAAATGAATGCAAACAAATAGTGCAGATAAGCACTGAAATCCGCCCCTCGGCACAACACTCAGTCACTAGACAATGCCAGGCAATCAGGTAGATATTGCACGAAGTAGCACAGACAACAAATAATGGAAGACAAATAAAATAAAGTAAACACATAGAACAGTACTAGTACCGCTGCGGCGTGCAGCCCGATCCACATACCGCTGCGGCGTGCAGCCCGATCCATTTATCGTCGACGGCGCTCACTGGGGGTGTGCAGACTCCGGGAGGGGCCCCTTACGGCCCAAGCGCAATATCAAGCCATCTCGTGGCATCAAGTCTAGGCCCTCGGCCTCATCTCAGTATCAGTATAACACCGCTGTGGCGTGCAGCCCGATCCAAAAGTATCCTCACACACAAGCCCTCGGCCTTACTCAGTCAAAAATCACATAAGCCCCTCGGGCAACAGTAAAACATGCTGCTCATCCCAAAAATAGTATAGGAAATATCATTTCAAGTGTTAAAGCAAAATAAACTTGGCTGAGTTTTGAAAACAGTGGAAAATACATGACTGAATTCAAGTATAAAATCAAACAGTGAGGAAATATCAACAACCATCCCCGAAGGGGTTCAAATAATTGGCACGAAGCCCAAATATGGCAATCAGCCCAAATTATGATGATAACAAATAAGTTTCAGTCAAATATGCAATAAAATCATCAATCGGGACGGACCAAGTCACGATCCCCAATAGTAAAAGATCCCACGCTCATCATCCAGCATGTGTCTCGCCTCAATACAGCACTACGATGTGCAATCCGGGGTTTCAAACCCTCAGGATATCATTTACAATCATTATTCACCTCGAACCGGCGAAATCTCTAGCTCGCTACGCCTTTGCCTCTCAAATTGACCTCCTCGCGGATCGAATCTGACCAAAACCACAACGAATACGCCACAATATGCCAATGGAACAATACCCAATCGAAGACAATCGAAAAATAGCAAAAATCTCAAAATTAGCAAAACCCGAGCCCCGGGCCCACTTCTCAAAAATTCGAAAATTTAACATCAACGGACTCCTTATCTCGCCACGAGTCTATACATATAAAGATTACCAAAATCGGAGTCCAAATGGCCCCTCAAATCCCAATTTGAAATATTAAAACTCAAGCCCTAGTTCTTCCCCTTTTTGCTAAGTTTCCATGGATTTCAAGGTCAATTTCACAATAAAATCGTGTTTTTAATTCATAGGGCTTACCTCCAATCAATCCCAGTCGAAATCCTCTTCAATTCCTGTCTAAAAGCTCTCCAGGATGCTCAAAAATGGTGAAAATAGGGCTTAGCTCGCGGATGAAATATTTATTTAAACCCTTCTGTCCAGCTGACATTTCTTCTATGCGAACGCGAGGGCCCTCTCGCGTTCGCGATGCACAAAAATCCCACTGGCCAATTTTTCCCTTCGCGAACGCGATGACTTACCCGCGAACGCGATGCTTTAGCTGCTACCACTACGCGAACGCGAAGCACAAAGTCTCAGGGACCCAACTCTCTTCTACGCGAACGCGTGCTCCTCACCGTGAACGCGATGCTCCAGGACTTTCCCTTACGCGAACGCGGGCCTACCTTCGCGAACGCGAAGGCCAAATCTGGTCTGCACCTGCTGCTGCATTTTCTGCAATATTTTCCAACTCGAAACTCCCCGTTAGCCATCCGAAATCACCCCGAGGCCCTCGGGACCTCAACCAAAAGTACCAACACATCCTAAAACATCATCCAAACTTGTTACAATCATCAAAACACCTCAAACAACACCCAAACTATCAAATTACATCGAATTCAAGCCTATGTTCTTCTAAAACTTCCGAAATACACTTTCAATCAAAAACCCGACCAAACGATGTCTGAATAACCTGAAATTTTGCACACACATCCCGAATCACATAACGAAGCTATAGCAACTCTCGAAATTCCATTCCGACCCTCGGATCAAAATCTCATCTATCAACCGGAATTCGCCAAAATACAAACTTCGCCAATTCAAGCCTAATTCTCCACCGGACCTCCAAAACCAATTCCGATCATGCTCCTAAGTCACAAATCACCTAACGAAGCTGACCAAATCATAAAAACTCCGATCCGAGCTCATATACAAATAAGTCAACTCTTGGTCAAACCTTTCAAATTCAAAGCTTTCAACTGAAACTGTTCTTTCAAATTCATTCCAAATTTTCCTGAAAACTAAAACCAACGATCTACATTAGTCACAATACATAACACGGGGTAATTCATGCTTGAGAACTGGCGATAAAGTGCAAAAGCTCGAAACGACCGGTCGGGTCGTTACAGTGTGGGTCTTCAAGATGGAAGAGTGCTGGTCCTTTGACTAAACAAAGCTCTAAAATCCTTGCAAAGATTTAAGGTACTTTCCTTTAAAGCCTAGGCTTCAGAAGATATTCATGTGTACTGAAACGGCTGCAGCAATGAGATGGCATGCTAATGAACGACCCAATGATGGTAATATAAGACATCCTGCTGATGGGGAAGCTTGGAAGGCTTTTGATTCTTTGCACCCAGACTTCTCTAGAGATCCTCGGAAAGTTAGATTGGGTCTTTCAAGTGATGGTTTCAACTCGTTTTGGACCATGAGCATTTCTCATAGCACGTGGCTTGTTATGTTAATGAACTATAATTTATCACCGTGGATTTGTATGAAGCCAGAGTATATAATGTTGTCTATGATCATTCCAGGTCCATCATCTCCCGGAAATGATATAGATGTTAAAGAATTGAAAGAGCTATGGGAAACTAGGATAGACGCATTTGATGATGAAACCAATCAATCTTTCCAAATGCTTGCTGCCTTATTGTGGATAGTTAGTGACTTTCTAGCATTAGCAATGCTTTCAGGATGGAGCACTAAGGGGGGATTAGTATGCCCCACTTGCAATTATGACACATGTTCTCAATATCTCAAACATAGTCACAAGATGTGTTACTTGGGTCATCGAAGATTTTTGCCTCGTGATCATCCATTCCGAAGAGATAAGAAGTCTTTTGATGGTAAGGAGGAGCATAGACCTGCACCTGCTCCTTTGTCGGGTGAAGAAGTGTTTGAAGAGCTGCTTGAATTCAATAATATCTTTGGAAAGAGCAGTAAAAAGGCCTCAGAGTGATAAGGGTCCGTGGAAAAAGAGATCCATTTTTTTTGAATTGCCATATTGGTGCATATCAAATTGAGGCACAATCTTGATGTGATGCACATCGAGAAAAACATATGTGATATTTTTCTTGGGACTTTATTAGAAATAGATGGAAAATCAAAGGATCATGAAAAATCTCGCTATGACTTACAAGAAATGAGGATGTGAAAGGAGCTACAACCAAGAATAAATAACGATGGAACTATAAGTGTGGCTAAATCTTGTTTCTACATGGAACCAAAACAGAAAAGTTTATTTTGTACTGTCATAAAAAATGCTAAATTACCAAAAGGGTGTGCTTCGAATATTTCAGAATGCGTGCAAGTGAAGGAGATGAAAATATTAGGGTACAAGAGTCATGACGCTCATTTTATAATGCATTACTTGCTCCAGGTTGCTCTTAGAAAAGTGTTGCCCAAGAATATTTCATTGGCCTTGATTAGGTTGAGAATTGTTTTTAGAGCTATATGTACTAAGGTCATAAGCCGAAGAGATCTTGAAACAATGCAGTCTGAAATTGTTGAAATAACATGCGAGCTTGAAAAGATTTTCCATCAAACATTTTTTGACATAATGCCACATTTGCCTATTCATTTGGTGAATGAAATTAAGCTTGAGGATCTGGCTCATCTCCATTGTATGTATCCCATTGAGAGGAACCTATGTAAGTACAAGGCGTTTGTACGTAATCGATCTAGTCCAGAAGCGTCAATAGCAGAGGGGTTTGTGGCCGATGAGTGCTTGACTTTTTGTTCGAGATATCTACATGATGGCGTTAAGACAAAATTTAGTAGGTACCAAACTGTGGATGATGAGTGCTCTCAAAATTTTTCACCTATATTCCCTAATATAGGCCATCCAATTGGAAGTAAGAAAAAAAATACTTTTCTCATGGATTCGCAGTTATGCTTTGAAGCACATCGATATGCTCTGTTCAATACTGGAGATGAACAAATGGAAAAGTTTATCGAGTAAGATAAATTATATAAACATTTATCTATATTTATATAATTTTTTTATTATATGATTAAACTTGAAATGTTCTTGATTGCAGGGAACATAAGAATTTAATTGTTATTCATAGTAGATCAAATGCATGGGTAAGAGCAAGGGATCACAATCGGGAATTCAGCAATTGTTAAGAGAAAGTTAAAAATATTGTTGTGCTAGATTAATTAAGATGGATAGCCAAAGGACCTAATATGGTAGCCAAAAGATATACGGCATATTTTATTAATGGATACCGATTTCACACCAAAGAACGGGATTCCCGATGCAAGACTCAAAATAGTGGAGTGACTTTCTCGGCAACAACAGATAGTTTTGCTAGTTCTAGGGACCAAAATCCCATCGATGGAGAGGTTATCTATTATGGAGCGATTTGGGATATCATTGAGATTGATTATTGGGGTTGTTTTAGTGTTTTATTGTTTAGATGTGATTGATTTTGTAATAAAATAGATGATTATGGGTTAACTCGGGTGTACTTCAATAGATTATGCAGTACAGATGACCCGTTTGTTTTGGCATCACAAGTTTATCAAGTTTTTATGTGGAGGATCCAATTGAGAAAGATGTTTATTATGCGAGGAGCAAAGTACCTGTTGATTTGTATGATCTAGAGGAAGAGAACTGTCCTAATAATGAAGACACATTTTGGAGGGAACCTAATAATGACATTGGTTCCTCATCTAGATTACTTGATGTTGACATTAGATGGTCAAGAGAAGATGTACCCATTGATATCATTGATACTCCATCTAATTCACATGATACAATGGTGAAAACATCGGAAGAGGAGGATGGGTTTGATGATACTGATTGGGACTGGATGGAAGCAGATGATTAAATAAGAAAATTCCGAAATTCTTTTAAGTATATTCTTTTTTGAGTGAGTGATACTGCATTTTTTTAATAAATATTTTATGATTATTTTTGTTTATATCCTTTATAAAATTATTCTGACATGCTTTAATTTTGCAGGATTTGAGATCTAGTAACATTATTGTAGATATTGAATTAATTGAGAGAGATTTGGGATACTTTTGTTCGGTTGTCGAGGCCCAACCCTTCTCCCACGTCCTCTTCTGGTTCAGTTGTCCAAGTCTTCAAGTGTGAAACACAGTTGGTAATTTCTATACTCAATGAAATTATAGCAATATTATAGCTAATATAAATGATATTAGTCAGCTTTTTCATTCCAAAAATTGGATCTTAATAGTATTACAGAGAATAAATATACAAAACTCATCAGTATATTCAGAGATCAAGCCTCATTTCCAGAACAAGAAATTTTGAAATGTCCTAGATGTGACTCAAGAAAACCAATTACTTAAACTATTTTCCAACTAATGATGATAAATAACCTGAGTAATACCTTTGCTTTTTAAATTTTATCAAGTCAAGCTTTATTTCCTATTTTTATAAATCAGTTTTCCTTAGTTTCTTAGATGATACCAAACATGTCTAAAGAATTAGAGTGGTAAATCTGTGTATCTAACTCCATGCATAAGCTTAATGGATACAATTATTGAGGTTTTTAAGGTTCTTAGCTCTGAATTCACTGAACTTTTAAAATTATTTATTCAGATTTAATACTTGTTGAAATTTTGATGGTTTTATATATCTATCTATATATGCTGTGAATCAGAAATAGTGGGTCCAGTTGAACCCCGTAGCGCGAAAGCTGCATTCACCTCTGTCTATCCGCGTTATGTAGGATGCTAGGTGTGGGTGGTTGCAGATGGAACGATACAGAAAGGATAAATGGCATGTGAAGTATTTTGCTAAGGTTCTGAATATATGTTCATTATATAACTTCATTCTGGGCTCAAGAAATCAACTTTGTTTTTTCACTTTGCCATTCAAATGCATAAACTGATGTAAATTTCCATGGAGATAAACACTAACCATAAAAAACATAATTTATGAGTCCATATAGTATATGATATTGAGTTACATTATACAAACTATAAACCACATTATTTTGAAATTGTTGTGCTGTATTTAGAATTTGGATGTAAAGTTTCATTCTTCGTTTTCTCTTGACATCTCTTCCAGAGACTTCCGCTTTGATTCTGGAGCCAAAAAAGTGAATAATGTGCCGAGAAGGTTGATTACACCTGAGTAATACCTTTGTTTGGTATCATCTAAGAAACTGTTTCTTGCTGATACTGTCATGTTTCTTGCTGATACTGTCCTGTTTCTTCCTGTTTAAAAACCTAATACTGTCCTATTTCTTGTTGAGCTGCAACTTAACAGCAAAATTGCAGCAACTAAAAGTTGAAATCTAGGTTGTTTCTGATCAGTTTTCTGCAGCAATTTTGGCAGCAAATCTGCACAGGTGAGCTCTCAAGTTAGCTTTTTTTTAGTTTAAGTGTTCCTCTGTTATTTGCTAACCTATATTGTGTTTGCTTTTCAGAATCTGAAAAATATTTGAATAGTCATGAATCAAGAAGGGTGCTCAAGCAAAAATAATAAAATATCCAACCGCATTCCAGCTGGATCACTTGCATCTTTGCGAAATCAAAGGGTTTCATCGTTGACAACAAAAAGAACCTTCCAAGCTACAAGGTCAAATAAAAATGAAGAATGACAATCAGAAGGTGGATTACCTTCATCTTTGCGAAACGAAAAGGTTTCGTCGTTGACAACAAAAACAGTCTTGAAAGCTATAAGGTCAAATGCAATTGAAGAACGACAATCTGAAGGTGGATCTCAATTGCAAGAACAAGTGCAGCAAGTGCCACATAATTCCACCTCTTCAGCAGCACAAGGTGTACACGAACAAGTGCAACAAGCGAATATGGATTCCATCACTCATACATCACAGGGAGTACATGAACGATTTGATGATTCGACCAATCATGAAGCAAAATTGAACAACTTGAGGAACAAGGCAAATATATATAAATTTTAATCATAAAATTAACTAAAAATAGTGATTGATGATTATCTTTGCTTTGTACTATTGCATGCCCCTCCTCGCCAGAAAGAAAAATAGGTCGTACTCAAATGCCAAGTGTTCATGGTAGAAAGGAGCGTAAAATAATCACTCTAAATGAGTATAATCAACCCGTTGGTCCTACTAAAGAAGTGGTGAAAGAGTTGGGTAGCTTCCTTGGCACATTGGCAAGGAGTGGACTTTTTGTCCTCTTAATATATTTAATTGGAGGAAACTAGATACAAAAGATGATATGTGGAAATATATCAAGGTATGAAGTTCTCAATGTCCAATAAACGTGGATGATATTTCTTATTTCTTACACTAACCCAATTACACTAAATTTTTAGGAAAAATATGACATTCCTGACGAGGCAAAACAATGGGTTTTTGAATCAGTTTGTACTGCTTGGAGAAAGTATAAGAATCAATTGAAGAAAAACCACTTTAAAGCCTATGCAAATGATGAGCTTCGAATGGAGAATAGGCCAGTAGATGTTCCGGAATCTCACTTTAAGGATCTTCTTAAATATTGAAACTCCGGTCCTCACAAGGTAATTACATCGATTCTTTCTGTGACCTATTCTCTGCTTGTTTCTTATTTTATTTTATGTGAAGGAATGTAGGTTAGCACCCAACTTATCCCTTAGCTAGGTAGTCTCTGTATCAATAATGTAGAAGATCACTATATGAAGTTTACTCCATCTATAAGTCGCCCTTTCTTTCTCTATAGCATTAAATTTATAAGTTGACTATTTGCAGAAAATGTCCGAAACCAATACAGAGAATCGAAATAAGTTGAAATGTCCGCACACTGCTGGCAGAATACCTTTTGCTCTAATTCACGAGGTTCGATGTTTTATCTTTCTTATTTTTTTTAAATTATGAACTTGCTAACTTTTTGTGGAAAGATTCTTATACCTGTTTTCATGTAACTAGGAAAAAAAGAAGGAAATCTCTGATACTTCAGATACTCTATCAAGTAAGGACATCTTTGTGCCTACAAGAAAAAGAAAACTTGGCCGAGTATACAAAAGCTCATATGACAATACGATTAGTAAAATTGTACGGAATTTCTAATTTAAAGTTTGTCGTGATTATTTATTTGTTCTTAATCATTGATTCAATTTTAGTTACTTAATCTCTTTTCTCTCGCATTTGGTTTGTAGGCAGAAATGGAGAGAATACAATCAACTCAGGAAAGTGAAGATGGTAGTCATTCAGTTGACGCTTTTGCATCAGTCATGGGACCTGAACATCCAGGTTGTGTGAGATGTATGGATGAGAGGTTACCAAGACTATATTAAAAGGGCAAAAGGGGAATCGTGGATCTTCTGTAGATGCTACTGATGAGAGGATGCAGCAGAAAATGGAGGAAATGGAGGAGAGGATGCAACAAAGAATGCATGAAAAGTTGAACGAACAAAAGGATGCTATGGAACAAAATATTACAATGAACATCATCGCACGACTTCAGCGTCTAAACCTAGATTTGCGACTTGATCCTGACATGTTAAGGTTCAGTGCACGTTCACCTGTAGAAGCTTCCTCTGCACAACAAGTTTCTGTTCAACTAAACAGTCGACCATCTGCTGGTAGTAACAATCAAGGTCAGTACGTACCAAATGTTATACATCTTCTTCTATTTCTTCTTCTTCTCCTCCTTTGCTTGGGATTTTCCTTTGGTTCAATGCAGAGTGGATATGATAATATCCTTTTTTCTTCCTATAGATGTGCCTATTTTGGTATTATTGGTATCTAACTTCTCTATGATAGACTGAGAGTCAATGGTTCTCTATGACAGACTGAGAGTCAATGGTTGAGGTTATAGTTGTAACTGGGACTTGGGACTTATGTGTCAAACTTGGTTGTCTTGTTTGGGGTTCCTGCTTTTTCGGGCAGTGCACTTTAAGGCTGTAAAGTAGGTTGAGTTTGAGTTTCCTTATGGGAAATGATTACTTTGTAAACTGACCCATTATGTGAAAGTTGAATTATCTTTGCAAAAGTTGCAAAAAGAATCTTGAATGAAATCTAGAAGTATCTGACTGTCTGAGCTCTATTTGTTTTTGAGGTTTGGATGGTTTTGTGTATAAATAGAGCAGAGATGTTGGGGAAGTGTGTGTGAAAATTAATTAAGAAAAGACACGTTTGGGAAGGGGTCCAGCTGGGGTCTTTTAAGTTAAAGATAGGACCAAATGCCCAATAGAATTGGAGTAAAAAGAATGCACTTAAGTCCACCTTCTCATATTGCAGATGGAAATGAACTCTTAAGGTTCCATTGCACAACATTCATTTGTTCCCTTGGCCTAAATGCTAAAAAGAATGGGTGTTGTTGAGCATATGCTGTGATTAGAATAATTTCAGATGCCAATATTGGTCCCATTTGGATCAAAAAGTTGTTTCTTCACCATTTGTTATGGTCAAACATGGCCAACTTGGAATACTTGAACTTCTTGTTGTAGTTTCTTTTTGTTTTACAACTACTATTGTTGGTTCTGGAGTTCTCATGTTCTTTTCTTTTTTCATGGCAATTTGTGCTATGAGTATTCTTAGAGCGGATTCTCTTGAAGGGTAATAACATTATTTATCCTCTTTTGTAGGTGGATCAGTAGATCAAGAAATGGATGATGAAGAAGAACTAGACCTTACTTGAGATGAATTTTGAATTGTTATAGATGAATGTTCTAGGAATCTTTTGTTATCAACATTTTTGAAACATACTTACTCTCTTGAAATGTAATAAACTTATGCACTTGGGGTAGAACATTTGCTTTATGGATATTATTTGCTTGATGGATAATTTTATATTATTAATAGTTTCATTTTATGATGTATTTAAATTTTAGTGTTATTATAATTTATTATATATATATATAAATATTTATTTATAACAGGTGCTATATTTTGGTTCTAACTGAACCGACACAATAGCCTACCAAAACCGTTGCAATAGGACACAAATGATGTTCCATTAGACAATGTAAACCGTTGCAATAGGTCTTATAAACTTTTCCAAAATGATCTATAAACCGTTCCAATAAAAATATAACTGTTACTATAGCTTAAACAAACCATTGTTATATCCATATATAACCGTAACAATAGCTTACGTAAATATTGCATTAAATAGTATGGTAACGGTTAAGAACCGTTGTATAAACAATATAGTAACGGTTTTAAACCGTCCCAATTGGAAAAAATAATCGTTCCAACAGAGAAATGGAAAACCGTTGTAATAGAAGTATATATAGTAACGGCGACGCAAAACCGTTGCCAGAACCGTTCCTATAGACCTATGGGCACGCAGGCTAATGGAACGGGCTATAAACCGTTCCAATATCGCTATGGCAACGGTTTAACAGTCTGTGGAAACGGTTTTCCAAGCGTCACCGTAGATTAATTTTTCAATAGTGTGAAGTTGCTGCACCTGGTGTTTTCGCACATGCGCACTTTGGGCCGCAGGTGCGGAGTCGCAGAAGAGGCTATGGAACCGCAGAAGCGGAAATGGGAAGGAGGTCTGGGATTGCAGGTGCGACGGGAGTTATGCATCTGCGATGCCCACAGGTGCGAGAAAAGGAACCGCAGGAACGGTCTGGGACCACAGAAGCGGACAAAGGTCCGCAGGTGTGCATACGCAGGTGCGACTTCTTGATTGCAGATGCGGATAAGGTGCTTTAAGTGAAAAGCCGCACCTACGATGGAAATTCTGCAGGTGTGGGACCGCAGATGCGATCCTTGACCCGCAGGTAGGGGTGTTCACGGTTTGACGGAAAATCGATCCAAACCGAAAATCGAACCAAACCGATTAAGTAAACCGATATTTTTTTTGATTTGGATTGGTTTTGGTTTTAAATTTCAAAAACTGATAATATTTGGTTTGGTTTTGGTTCTATTTTAAAAAACCGAAAAATAAACCGAACCAAACCGATTAAGTATATACAAAATTTAATAATTATTTATATACAATATAATATCTTTTTGTTAATAATTTTAATTGTTATTTTGAATTTTGGTTTATCCTGTTATATTTTAAAAGATTGTCTAAGCCCAAAACAATAGGATTCGACCAATTTCTTTTCATTAATAGACTCTAATTCTCTAATCCTCCGCACATACTTTTGCCTAAAAGAAGAGTTAAAAAAAACCACCACAAGAGTAAAGAAAGCACATTCAAATTGCAAGACGACAATGGCTAATGCTTGAGAAAGCAAACTTTTAGTTTGTTTTTTGTTCATTCTTTTCATATAAACATGTAAATAAACTTTCAGTTCTCAAAGAAATATATAAAAAGCATAAATTTGGCAAATTATTTTGAGATTGTTGTCTAGCGTTGTTTTAATATTATCGACTTGTCATTAGCTTACTAAGAACCGAAAAACCGAACCAAACCAACAACAATCAAACCGATGGTTTGTATTTAATTTGGTTTGGTTTGGTTTTAAAATTTTAAAAACCGATTAAATTGGTTTGGTTTTGGTTTTAATCAAAAACCGACTAAACCGAACCGTGAACACCCCTACCCGCAGGTGCGATAATCACTAGGCAGAAAAAGGCAGATTCGAGGGTTTGAAATTCATTTCACAAAATTCGATTTAGAGCTCGGTGGAAGGTGATCTTTCTAGATTTTTTCATAGAAAATCATTGGGTAACGATTTCTAATCCTATTTTGACCATATTTCATTAATCCATAGTTATTTTCTTCATTAAATTAATGAATTTGAGTGAAGAAGTTGGGAAATTGGGGGAAAAGTTTCCCAACAAAAAATTTGAGATTTGAGTAGGATTTAGGCATCGGATTTGGATGGTTTTTGCACGAGTGATCTCGTGAGTGAATAGGTGGTCTTAGTTGATAATTTTTACCCGATTCCGAGACGTGGGCCCGGGGAGGATTTTTGGGCGTTCTTCTATTCTCTTGCCTTATCTTTGATTTCATTAGCTAAATTAGTTGTTTGTAGCTATATTTATGTTATGTAATTGATTTGGCTAGATTTGGGCCATCCGGAGCCGGATATTCGTGGGAAGAGCGTTATTTCGGATTGATTTGAGCTTGGTTCGAGTAAGTGGCTTGCCTAACCTTATGTGGGGGAACTCCCCTTAGGATTTAGTACTGTTTGATATATGAGTGCCATGTAGTGAGGTGACGAGTGTGTACACGGGCTATTTGTTGAAAAACCCCGTTTTCATTAAGCAAATATCTGTTTTCCTTTAATTGAGCAACACTAGTATATGCAACTATCTTGTTTAGCTTAGAAAAAAGCATGCCTACGTACCTTAACTGTCTTAACTGTCTTAACTGCCTATCTAAACTTTGTGCAGCATATTTTAGTGAAATTTCATGTTCTTCCTTGACTCGGACTTAGCCTAGATTGTGGTTTCTTACTTTAATAGCTATCTCTGTTTAGTTCAGCTGCATATTTACTTTAGGACTACGGAACGGTATTCCGAGAGATCCCCTTGTACTGCATATTTATTTTGGGACTACGGAACGGTATTCCGGGAGATCCCCTGTAGATTTATGTTTGGGACTACGGGATGGTATCCCGGGATATCCCCCAACACATTTACATTTGGGACTACAGGACGGTATCCCGGTAGATCCCCTGTGGTTATCTCTCTGTACTGAGCTGTTGTTTTTCTGTGATTTCATTCTCGTTAAATTTTAGTATTTATCTTTACTGCGATATTGCATTCTATCTTATTTTGTTATATATATACCAGTAGGGCCCTAACCTGATCTCGTCACTACTCGACTGAGGTTAGGCTTGGCACTTACTGGGTACCGTTGTGGTGTACTTATGCCCTTTCCTGCACATATTTTTTGTGTGCAGATCAGGTACCTCTTACCAGCCATATCACCAGTGAGGCAAGCCAGCTATAGAGACTTTAAGGTATATCTGCCGCGTCCGCAGACCTCGAAGTCCCTATCTATTCTACCCCATGTCAACCCTTCTTGTATTTTCTTCTTGTATTAGACTATGGAGTAGGGGAGTACTATGTCTTTCTTTAGCTTGTGACTTATGACATTCCGGGTTTTGGGAGAGTTTATGTACTGTTCGGAAGTGATTATTGTATATGTCGAGCGGCATCTAAATTCCTTGTTTTAAATTTACATATTAGTCGATAGCTTTTATATTTTCATTCCTCTTTTTGCAAAATGTTAGGCTTACCTAGTCGTAGAGACTAGGTGCCGTCACAATGGTTCACGGAGGTGCCGTCAATTATCGTCGATTTATTGAGGGATTCTCATCTATTGCAGCACCTATGATCAGGCTGACCCAGAAGAGTGCTCCGTTCAGGTGGATGGACGAGTGTGAGGAGAGCTTTCAAAAGCTCAAGAAAGCTTTAACTACAGCCTTAGTATTGATACTGCCTACAGGTTTGGGGTCTTATACAGTCTATTATGATGCGTCGCGAGTTGTCATCGGCGCGGTGTTGATACAGGACCGTAGGGTGATTGCCTACGCGTCCAGGCAGCTGAAGGTGCATGAAAAGAACTATCTTGTCCACGAACTTGAGTTAGCTACTATTGTTCATGCCCTGAATATTTGGAGGCACTATTTGTACGATGTCCTTTGTAAGATCTATACTGATCACCAGAGTTTGTAGCATCTGTTCAAGCAGAAGGATCTTAATTTACGTCAGAGGAAGTGGTTAGAGCTGCTTAAGGACTATGATGTCACTATTTTGTACCACCCAGGGAAGGCCAATGTGGTGCCGATGCCTTGAGTCACCGGCAGAGCGTTTGGGGAGTTTGGCTTATCTACCAGCAGCAGAGAGGCCCATGGCATTGGATGTTCAGGCCTTAACCAGCCAGTTTGTGAGATCGGATATTTCAGAGCCTAGTCGAGTATTGGCTTGTGTGGTCCCCGGTCTTCTCTTTATGATCATATCAGGGAGAGTCAGTATGATGACCCCCATATGCTTGTCCTTAAGGACACGGTCCAGCACGGTGATGCTAAGGAGGTCACTATTGGGGATGATGGTGCTTTGAGAATGCAGGGCAGGCTATGTGGTCTAGTGGTAGAATAGTATCCTGCCACAGTACACATCCCGGTTCGATTCCCAGATGGTGAATCTTTTGATTACATAATTAAAATACAGACCAACTTTGGTCGAAAAATACCGCCAACTTTGGTCAGTTTTTTTTTGCAATATTTTTTTTTTGAATTTAATTGACCGACCAACGTTGGTCGGTAATTTTTGACCAACTTTGGTCGGTATTCTTTTCCGACTGTCAAAATACCGTCCACACGTGAATGGTCGCGTTTTGGTCGGTAATTGGCCATAACCGACCAACTTTGGTCGATTTTTTTGGTCGGTTTTTTGGTGGATTTCTAGTACTGAAAGAAGGTGGGTCAATTTTATTTTGTCAGAAAATTCAGGCCAAGGGGAAGAATTGTTAGGTGTTTTCCTGATTTTCTTACCATATTTGATTTTCCTATCTCTTGAAAGAAAGGACAACATATTTACCATAATTAGGTTTTTTTTTTGTAGAAGAAAATTATAAATCTCCCATATTTGGCTAGCCCTTTTTCTTGTAGAAAAAGGTTTAGAATTTTATAAATTGAGGATCCTTCCTTCTCATTCAGTAGCATCCACAATATAGCCATAAGGGATTTGAGAGACTTGTTTAGGGGCAAGAACTTAACGGGACAAGTGTTACTGTGTCACTTGTGTTTGCCTCTTCGCGAGGTTGTTTGCTCAATATTTTTGTACTCTCTTTTATATAGTGGATTGCTCATCTCCGCCGTGGACATAGGTCAATTGACCGGCCCACATTAAATGTTTGTGTCTCTTTTGGTATATTTCTCTTTTATTATCTGACTTATCGTCGTTCAAAATTTGCTTTACTAGCTTCCGCATGACACCTGATTTTTTCCGGTCCTAACAGTAATATACTCTAACAGAAGTTGTATTTATGAAAATTTTCCATTATAAGATGTAAAAAAGTATTTTTTGAGCAAACAGAAAATATATTATATTAAAAACTACTTAATGTTTCGTACATAACCTTCATAATTTGTGTCGCTAAGGATACTTTGATTGCCTAAGCTTGCTAGGATATTGCAAGCACCATAAGATAAAGATTTAACAAACATAGAGTTCTTTTTGTTCACTTTCCACAATAGGGTTTACATAAGAGGGTGGTAGTACAAAATGTTATTTTCCCTTTGCCTTCGCCTTCTTTGCCAGATGATGAGCTATCCTATTCCCTTGCCTGAATATGTGCCGGAGGGTTACCTTCTCCGTGGAGTCTGTCAAATGTTAAAAAGTTAAGACAATAAAAGGGTAATATTACAAATAGCAACGTACACTACAAGAAAAACGGTCTTTAAGGAAGGGAAAAACGGGGAAAAACTGGTCGTAACCCGTCATAATAGCCTCGCCGAAAAAAGTCATTAACGACGGGTCTAAAAACCTGGTCGCTAAATCACTTTAGAGACGGGACAAAAAACTGGTCGTGAAATACTTTTAGAGACCACATTTCTCGTCCCTAATAGGCGATGAAAAAATATTTATTCCCCTCGTGAAATCTTTTTAGCGACCAACTGTATCAGGTCCTAAATTGCCTTTTAGGGACGGACAGAAAACCTGGTCGGGAATAACATTTTGAGACTATATTTCTCGTCCCTAATAGACGATGATAAATATATATATTCCCTTCGTTAAATCGTTTTAGCGACCAACGCCAATTGGTCCTAAATTATCTATTAGAGACCAACAAAACATCTGGTCGTTAAACCATTTTCACGACCAACCTTTAACTGGTCCTAGATTATTTTTAGAGACGACGTCCCTATTTAAAATAATTTTGTAATTTAGCGAAATATTCATGGTCTATTAATAACCATGAGTAGTCCTAAAAGCTTAATGAAACAAAAAGTAATTTTTATCAATAAATATCAAATTGTTATCAAAAAATCTAGATATAAAAAGATAAGATATCAAGGTGTAATCCAATGATGATGTTACTTTCTATGTTTTCTCAACACCTCAACAAAAAAAAAACTTAGCTATCATCCTGCGCTGGACTATGATATCAAGTTTTGCATAACATTTTTAGCAAAATAAATAACGAGCTTGTGCATCTTCTAAGCTTGCATCTTGACTTGTAGCTTCAATCTTCAAAACCTGTAAGTACAAAAGATTGAAAAAAAATGATAAACAACTATTGGTAAAATAACATATATAATTTAAAATGAGCAATAGTTAAATCGCTTACCCCAAAAGCAGTCTAAATTCACGAGGTGTTATCCAGCAACATCAACAAGGCTACAAGAATATAAGAAAAGTTAATTAGAAAAGCTTTGGAATGGTTAATCTTACTTTGGTTTGATAAATTCCAGTAAGACAATTCGAGATTTACCATTCGAGATTGACCAAGAGCCTGGGAAGTTCAGTTCAATTCAGGCATTCAGGTTGTAAAATTCAGTCAATGACAAAATACTACTGTTTCATCATTACAGTCATATCAAACTTCAAAGATTCTAATTTAGGAAATTATTGTATTTGGCAGACATCTACCAGAGACGCTAGCGATAAGATGTAGTAGAAAGGAGCCAAGTCCATCATGTGAAAAGTGTGATACCTTAACCAAAGTAGCTACCCCAAGCACTAGCAAACATTCATCTCTGGTAATGAAGCCCAAAACCAGTTAAAATCTTTGAAAGATCGTTAATATTTGCATCTTTTAAAAAACTACTTATGTTAGTTGACAAGCACAAAGGAATGGATAGCTTCTTAGGAAACTAGCATGAAATATCGTTAAAGCTATGACAGCACCAAAATAAATCTAGTATTTGAACCTGGATACCAGCAGTAGAGATCTACTTGATAATGCAACCAAATAATCTTACAGGAAACAGTCAGGTACCATACACCAAAAGAAAAAAAGCGGAAAGCACAATTTCAATATTTGGCTCTTAGTCAAAATCATAGCCATTGTAAGAGATCTTGAATTTTTGTTTGCGGTTACTGTAGGAGATGGGCAAATTGAGGCTACACGTTTCAATGGAGCAGCAGGCCTAAAGGTAGTTGTTGATCGAGCAGATGCACCTGTGAAAATTGGGAAGTCTACAAATGATCATATTGCAACTGCTGATCGAAGAGTTTCTACAGATTGTAAGGTGGTCAATGTAGAGGATAAATGTACAAGTGCTCAAACTGAAACTGAGTAGGAGACTCTGGCTCAATATGTTGCTGAGGACCAGATTTTAGACAGTAAAATGACTGGGCAAACGGGTGTTGGTATGGAAGTGAACACTGGTAAATCAGTTGGTGCAGGTAAGGGTACTAATACAAATACTAAAGAGGGGGTTTGGAACGTGGTTTCAGCAAGAAAATCACCTACAAAATGGGTGGTATCACCAAGACAAAAACCAGCAAGTTTTCAAGCTGCAACTGGGGTGGTTAAAACTAATGTTGATCGAGCAACAGATGTAGTGGTAGGACATGTTGACAAATATGGAAGTGAAGCAGCTACTGCATGTTCAAAGTTGGAGGCTACTGTAGCGTTGAATATGACTACTGATCGACCAAATGTTGGGGCTACCAAATCTACTGCTGCACTTGTTGATTTTGTTGAAAAACTAGCAGGTGACGTGGAGACACAAAATGGTAGGACTACTGCAGGTCAGGTTTTTGTAGTTAACAAGGTGCAAGAAGAAGTGGAGATCAAAAATGTAGTCATTTCATTTGGGCACTCGCCTACACATTCTAGAAACTTAAAGCAATGCCAGGTTTTTGGTCGAGCACCTGAAATTCCAATAGCAACTGTATAAATGCAGGGAACTTTAATGTTCCAAAAGATGGGGCTAAGTTGATGGTACAACTCAGATGTTAGATGAGAAAGATTGGACAATGGTGTCCACCAAAAAAACCATTTCAAATAAGAACATGCAACAGTTTGTGAATGATACAGCAGAACACAAGGCAGTGGCTGAACAGCATGAAAATTGCAGTCCTCGACCTGCACCTATTTTTGGTAATATAGGTTTCATTTCACCTGCTAAATCAGTGGAAAGCTCTGCAACAAATAATACTACAGGTGAACAACTTGAGGGGCAGCAGATACATTTCCAGCTGCATCAATCTTTGATGGGCAATATTGGGACAGTTCCAGATGCAAACACAATACCAGCAGCACGAGATGATTGTGCAATGGTAGGTACACAACATGATACAATAGGTGTACATGATATTGGGATGTCCAAACAACTAGTTCCAATTACAATCAATGATCAAGTAGGGCCAGGCAGGCTGAATTTGGTTAAAAAAGTAGGTGCTCGACGAAATAAATCTTTGAGTAATCTGGAAAAAGAATTAACAAACACCTAAGCCCATAGTTCCAATGCACCTTTACTACCATGCTTAAACAGCCTTTAGTCACATTGAACACCTCTGTTTTTGATATCCCCTCTCAATCAGTTAATTCCTATGGGGAATTTGAAGGTGAACATGCCTTGTCAACTGGGAACAACAATGAGATCATTCAAACAAAGGTGAAGGGGATGGCTATTAATTCTAAATTGTGGAAAGAATAACGTGAGGAGGATGATGAAGAGGAGTGGGGTGATGGTTTTGTTGGATATTCATCGGAAGAAGGAGACCACGAGGTTGATCAAGCTACAGAAAATCCTCAACCAATAAAAGAAACTTCAACAGACTAAGGCAGCATGTAGGAAGTTCCACTAATAAGATTAAAAAACATAAGCTAACCAAACATTAATATCCTAAAAATCATACTTGAATCACTTCAGTTCTGTAATATAGAAGTTGACAATACGCAAATCTTGAATAAAAATTAAAAAGTTGGGTATATGGTGACTAACTTGGTCAGCAGACAAAAACAGTGGTCATTCAGTTGAAATAGGTGATGTCGTCGTAAGCGGGACATGTGATTGTTGAGCAGTGAAGTACTCTCTCATTTTCCTCATTTCTTTCATCTCATCTTCTAAGGTAGACAAGCGCTCATTCAAGGATTTGTTTTCCTCATTCAAAGATTTGTTTTCTTCTCGAGTTGAACGTAGCGCGGACAATAATTCAGCCTTTGAAGAAGTTCCACCTTTCAAGTCTTTCGCCTTCACTCCACCCCCAAATACAAATACATGGCTACGAGTTTGAGGTTCACAACATTTTTCTACAATCTCTATGCTAGGTAGAGATGGATCAGCTTGAACTATTTCTTCGATTTGAGCCAACAAAATATATAAAAACACATTTAAAATCTGAATCCACCATAATTTTAAGTAATTTACATATTCAATTTACCAAACATACATGTTTTTCAATTGCTTCAGGTTCAATAAGCTTGTTATATTTCTTACGGGTCTCAAAGAAAATTGTTGCCAAATCCGGTGGATTGCCATCTTTTCCGCCCTTACTATTAGCCAATCGAATTGAGGAGGTGTCTTTATTGCAACATGGGCATGCCAATTTTCCTTTTGTACTCCATCCAGATAAATTTTCATAGGCTGGAAAGTCATTGATGGTCCATAACAAAGAAGCATGCAACTTAAAATTCTATTTGGATGATGCATCAAAGGTCTCAATGCCAACTTCCCACAACTCCTTCAATTCCTCTATTAATGGTTGAAGATATGTATCAATTGCATCTCCTGGACTATCTGGACCTGGAATAAGCATTGACAAAATAAAATTTTCTTGTTTCATACACAACCAAGGTGGTAAATTATAAGGAATAAGAACCACAGGCCAAATGCTATATGAGGTTTTTGAATTTCGAAATGGCTGAAATCCATCACTAGCAAGTCCAAGTCGGACATTACGAGGCTCTGTCGCAAATGAAGGATGAAGTTCATCAAATGACTTCCACGCCATTGAATCAGCTGGAAGCCTCATTATTCCATCATCAACTCTTTTATCTTTATGCCATGTCATTAAAGTAGATGTCTTTGTATACATAAACAACCTCTGAAGCCTAGGCTTTAATGGAAAATAGCGTAAAGTCTTTGATTCTATCTTCTTACCTTTTTTATTCCTTGTTTCCCCGCTATGTCTATCTATTTTCCATCTAGACGCACCACAAACTTTGCAAGAATCAAGTAAGCTATCCTTCTTCCAGTATAACATGCAATCATTAGTACAAGCATCAATCTTGTTGTAGGAAAGGCCAAGGTCTTGAATTATCTTCTTTGCCTCATAATACGATTTTGGCAAATCGGCACCATCAGGTAACAACTCCTCTTTTAACATTTTCAATAACATTGTGAATGACTCATTACTCCAACGACCCATACTTTTGATGTGAAGCAATTTAATCAAAGAGGAAAGCTTTGAAGCTTTTGAATTTTTGTACAGTGGCTGCTCGAAATCCTTCAATAGCCTGTAAAATCTTTTTGCTTCAATATTTGGTTCCTCTTCAATTAAATCATCACAATCAGTGTGCACGGTTCTTCTATCAATATTATGATATAGATCTCTCAACAATTCTTGTACTTCATCTTCACTTTCACATTCTTCTAGTTCATTACCGTCTTCATCTTCTGATTCTGACAGTGGCTCACCTAACTTTTCCCCGTGATGATACCAAAAAGTATAATTTTAAATTATTCCATATACTTTCAAATGTGTCTCAACTGTCTTACGAGTTCCTAAAGTTGTATTACAACATTTGACACACGGACAACGTATTTCATATTCTTCTCCCGTTTTTTGAAAAGCATAATCCAAAAAATTTTGCACTCCGATTAAGTAGGCTTCATCAAGCCGATTATCAACAAGTTGCATCCATTGCTTACTAGGTGCCATAACCTTGGAGAGTAAATAAAAATGAAATTAAATAAAGATAAAAGATAAGAAAAATACTACGATGCACACTACTTGTTATGATCAGATGAACATAACCGATTCAACTCTAAGGTCTCACTTTCTAGTCGACTCGGCTCCTCTGTTTTCAGCTCAAAGAAATTTTTATTTGCTAGATGACAGAATAACAGAATAACGAAACTCAGGAAAATGTGAACGCACAAAAATATTCACAATGTAAGTAGTATAAACTTTCAGAAACAGCAAGAATAATCAGTTTATAAATAAAACTAGGGCAGCCCCAGACAACAAATTTGAGCAAACTTTCAGTTTTTTAATCAGCATATAGAAGAAATCCCAAACAACAAACTTGAGCAAACTTTTTGTTATTTAATCAGTTTATAGAAGAAATCCCAAACAACAAACTTGAGCAAACAACAGTAAAAATTATAGCAGCCCAAATATTCTCAAGATTAATCCCTCGCTGAATACATAAAACTAATATGCCATTCATGGAATAATTAGCTTTCAAAACCAGACGATTCTCAAAGGAGGCATACCTTGGAATAATTAGCTTTCAAAACCTGACTAATATGCAATTCATGGAAGAAAGAAGAAGAAGAAAAAGAGCAACTTGAAAGAGGAGGCATACCTTGGATTCTCAAAGGAGGAGATGGAAACTAGGACAGATGATCAGATCAGTTGATCGATTTTGGCTCGCACACGACCAGATGAGCAGACCGGCTCTAACGCTAGCTTGACGGGAGATTAGGGCAGAGGATTCTAGCGGCACTCTTTTTGAGATAACAGGGGTTTAATTTTGTTAAAACCTTTTACTTTTTAGTTTTGGCACCTAATTTTTAGAAAAAAATAATTTTTTAGTATTTTGGTATTAGATTTGGCAGGACTCTCTCACACTCAAGGCCTCTCAATTATAATTTGGGACCAGTTACTATTTTTTTAGGGACCAGATTTATTACCTTCGCAATAAAATAAAGCATTAAGGACCGCAATATAATCTCGTCCCAATACATATATTATTAGCGACGAGATTATTTACTCGTCCATAAAAGTTGGTCGTAAATAAGGCTTTTTCTTGTAGTGAACCCACAACGAGTGGAATTAGTCATATGAAAAATAAAACAATAGTAATATGCTAGATCCAAGTTGAAATACACTAATACTGTGTATTATTTTTTATACAATCAATTTAAAAAGATAATTCATTTAACTTACCATCACAGCTTTGTTTGATTAATTTTTTTTGGTTTGTTTCTAAACTACTAGTTTTAGACAAATGGTTTTCTAAAACTTTTTTTAACTTTTAAAGCAAATATCACATATTTATCATTACAAAAAACTAACCTCGTGCACATTCCAATCTTAACCAACACTCCATTATCCTACGGTAGGATTCCTACCCACTTTTAGTTTTCCGTTAATAAAAGGACTGAAAGAACATGATCCATACATTATAATATACAACCACCAATGATGTGACCGTTTAACAGCAGTTAATCAAACCATACATTTTTCACTTTTTTAAATTATACAAACGAAAAAAAATCTCATTTGGTTGATTCCTGTTTCCTGCTTTTCCTTCTCCTCTAAATCCCATATATAGGCGACAATTTTCCTTTCGAGCTGCAGGCGTAGGGTGATAAATAGTGGCGGAGATACTATCCTACCCGGGTGTCATTCACACTACTTTGTTGAAAAAATCACAAATTTATATAAATAGTTATTCTCAAAAAATTAATTTATATGTATATTCATTGCTTGAAAATAATACAAGATAAATATCAATTTTGAACAAAAAATCAAATGTTAAAACCTCTTCAACCTCAACTCAAACTCGCGTACAAGCGGAGTTGTAATGATAAGTCATACTGCTCACATATAAAAATAAAATTAAAAAAAAAAAAAAAAAACTTTGTATGCCATTTGTGAAGAGATATGAGCAGATGAAGCGTATTGATTGCGAGCGCACTTCCGTTCTGCTTGAAAAATTATACATAGATATATAAAGTAATATATTGAAAATATATATTTATGTAAATAAAATTACTTAAATTAACACGAAGTTTAAGAAAAAACACTTTTAAAATTTTGTCTGAAACATGCTTAAACATTTCTATGACTATTAATCATCTCATTAAAGAGAAAATAAGAATTTTAAAATTAATTTGTTTAAAGTATATAAAAAAAAATTAGGATAAACTAAAAAGAAAAAACGTGCCACATAAATTTTGTGTCAAGTGAATTGGGACAAAATTAAGTAGTATCTATCTGTACTAATTTATGTGACACTCTTTGATTTTTGGTCAATTTCAAAAAGAATAACGCCCTTTTTTTATTATTTAACAATTCAACTTTAAAATTTTCTTTTTAACCTTAATGAAATAATTTCTAGCAACACAAATTTTTATGATTTATTTTAAATCACAAATTTCAAAAGTCTTTCTTTATTTCTTAAATTTCAGGCTCGATTTTATTTCAGGCTCAATTAAAAATCTTCACATAAATTGGGTGCAATAATATTTACGTTTTTACTCATTTATAAAAGCATTGGTGCAGTTCGATATTGAAAAAGTAGTGATGCAGCGGAGGGAAAGGAGGAAGTGAGGGAAGGAGCAGTAGTGTGCAGTAAATCAGAAGGGGCAATTAGTATATTAAATTGTCATATAGTATTATCTTATTGTATCATACATAGGGAGTATGTAACAGCAGGATTATAATAAAGAAAACAAAAAGGTACAAAGGCCTCACAAAATTGTACAGTATTTGTCTATAGCAGAGTTGTACTTAAGCGAGTCCCAAGATAGGGCCACATGAAGAGCACCAGAAATGGCCATGGGTATTTCCCATGTTACCATTCTACCCCTCATGTCCCTCCAAATTTACATCACGGAACATGCATTAGGATTTTCATCACTGAAAATCTGTGGAGGTGGAGGGTACGCATGCATTTCATGTGCAAATCTCTGTGGATGCATTTGAAAATTCTGAGGATGGTGGTAGTAGTAAAATTCATTCTTCTTCACTTCTACTTTTGGGTTTACTTGTTCAACAGTTTCTTCTTTAGCTGCTGGTGCTACTGTTTCTTCTTTAGCTGCTGCTTCTCCTCCTTGTTCCTTTTTTTCTTTGCTTTCTTCTTCTTCAACTTTCTTGGCTTCTTTTTCGGTTTTCTTCTCTTCTTTTGCTTCTTCTTTGGGTTTCTTTTCTTCTTTCTTTTCTGGTTCTACTTTCACGATTTCTGCCCGTTTTCCACTTCTCTTACTTACATAATCCACCAGTTTTGATGCCTCAAACACACCTTTCACTGTCACTTGTGAGTTCTTTAAGTCTGGTTCTGCATTCTCCACGCCTAAATTAATATCCAAGAAAATAATTACTAACTTGATGGTATCAATTTCCAAAGTTACTTGCAACTTTTGATGATACCTAACAGGCAACGCTAGTAACTGATTCCAAAGATTCAAATAGTACTCCCTCCAGTTCACAATAAGTGTTCAATTTGCTTTTTCATTTTGGTTCAAAATAAGTGTCCAGTTATGTAATCAAGAAAGAATTCAATTTGTTTTTACAAAATAACCCCTATGTACATATCCCTAAAAAATTTTCTTACTCCTTACATTAAATGTTTAATTAGGGGTAGTTTAGTCATAGTATGTATTTTTGTATAGAATTTAGTATTTTCTTAATGGGCGTGCTAAAAGCAAATTTGACACTTATTGTGAACCGGAGGAAGTAGTTTATTAGCAAATGAGTACTTATATACTCTTTCCGGTCCACAATAAGTGACCAATTTGCCTTGGGCATACCCATCAAGAAAATACTAAATTCTAGACAAAAATAGTTAGTGTGACTAAACTATCCTTAATTAAATGTTGCAGCAAAGTTATAGCAGCACTTACTTCTCTTCTCAAATAAATATAACTTTTTAGAGATACGTAAATAAGGGTAAATTTGGAAAAACAAATTGAATTTTTTCTTGATTATATAAATGAACACTTATTTTGGACCAATATAAAAATGCAAATTGATCGCTTATTGTGGACCGGAGGGAGTAATTAGTAGTGGACGAAATGTGTTTGAACCGATCTCCAGTTGAAGAATTTCAAGAGAATCTTAAGAATTGAATATTCTATTCTAACTAAAGAATGTACAGATTGTGAAAGGAATAAAGAAAATAGAGAATCCTCAAGTATCCAACGCTATTTTCGAGATCCGAAAAGGAGGAAAAAAGAATTGAATAAAAACTTTTTTTTTTTAATAAATACAGCTGAAATGTGTAAAAAGGCATAATAACCAGAAAACCAATACTTATGAGCAAATTGAATAAAGCAGAAGACAATAGTAATTCATTTACGCGAAAAGATAACATTAAATAAAAGCAAAATAATTAATCTTGCCTTTCATTTTTTGTATACGCCTCTTGATTTCTTGAGCACAAGCCTCACAATGCATGTGAACTTTCAGAACTACAGTAATCACCTGTGGCTGCATAAAACAAACATACAAAACATATGGATGACTTATACCTTAAAAACAAATTAACCCCAGAATAGAAAAAAAGAGTAAAGTGAGAAACCATCAAAAGAAGAAATTAATGAGTAAGCACAAATAAACCAACCTCCTCTTTTTTCTCTTGGGGTTTAGCGACTTCCTTCTCCTCCGACTTATTGGGTTCTTCAGCCGGCGGAGGCTTTGGGATTGGAGAGAGAAGCTCAACTTGTCTATGGCTCTTTTTCTGTACTCTCTCTAAAACCTTTAGTGGATCTGCCTTTTCCCCTTTCACAACCACCTTATGCGTCTTGCAATCAGTGATTACATCCTCAACTCCTGCATAAACCATTCAAAAACTTTCATGCTTTTTCCTTTCATTTTATTTCTATGTTTTTTCCTTTTCCGAAACCCAGTTGTCTAATTAATTAGTAACTTGAATCCGATCGTATCGGTCAAGATTCCAGGATGTACTCCAGTTCATTCCTCGAGGCCAGAACTCGAGACATTTGATTAATAAAGAAGAAACTTTAAAAAAAGAATCCGATTGTTGAAAATGAATCTTGATACAGATTACTACAACAAAGAGAAAATAAGAAAAATAGGACGGGATTTTTAGACCTTGGAAGCCTTTGAGGGATTTGCGGACTTTACGAGCACAACCTTCACAATGCATGAAAACTCTCAATACAATTTCTGGTGGTGGTGGTGGTGGTGGAGGTTCTGGTGTTGCTTCCTCTGCCTTTTTCTCCTCTTTCTTCTCGTCGCCGCTTGGTTTGGGTACCTCCTCTTTCTTCTCTTCCTCTGGTTTTTTCTCCTCTGGCTTCTTCTCTTCCTAAAAAACGAAAAAAAAAGTTAATTAGCACAAACCAAAATCAGAAATCTCAAACATTAAAGAAAAGAGAATGAGTAGAAAGCAAATTAACCTCCCCCATTGATAATCTTTATGCTAGTAACAGAAGTGGGCAGGACAGATAGGTAGAAGCCGATTATAAGGTGGGAAAGACTAATGTTTTTTCCTCTCTTTTTCTATTTTGTTTGTATTCGTGTTTTCTTTACTTTTTCTCAGGTAAAGGTAAAGGGGAAGTCAGTAAAAGAAGAATAGGCTGTTACTATCCATCAGATCTAAGCGAGCACTCACTCACTCGCACACTCACAAATCACAGTATTATAGCGGCGCAACAAGCGTGCCTATTATATAGGTGGCACGTGCGAGAGATACAGTTATCATACGACGTTGCTACTTGTGAATAGAGTGAGTCATCATACTTTGGCATTGTTCAAAAAAGATGCTAATTAGGGGTCGTTGGTTTATGGTCAGTAGTTAGGCTGAGATTATAGTTTAAAAAATGCTCGTATGTAATACTGACTGTAGTATAATATGAATTATTATTTATAATCTGTCAAATACTTTTGTCTTTAAATGTATTTATACACTCGCTAATATATTAGTCTTATGATACGTGCTTTGAGCGTATACCTATATCATAAATATATAATTAATAAATATTAGTATTAAATAATATATTTTACGTACTAATGCAAAATCAGACAATTTTCATCCTTATTTAAATACTAAGTAAGAAATCCTGATATACATAAATTCTCATACATATAGTACAAAAAATAATAGGATAAATTTTTAAAATAAATTATTGATGAAAATCATAAATTCAAACAATACATACGTTTAACCCGATTTTGACCTTTTTTTTCCTTCGCATCTAACAACAAATACGATAATCAATTTGAATACCAACAAGTATAAGTCATCGTTGATTTATCAAAATTTTAAATAAACACAACTCTAGTACAATTGATGTAAGAGAATATTAATTAATTACCCAACCTGATAATTATACCGAGCTTTTCAAACACAACCATTTTATTAAATGTGATTAATGAACTATTATCATTCTCAAAAATGCTCTAACTTTGATTCATATCGAGTTGTCATCTTTCAACCAAACTTCAAATAAATAGATGATATCTCCACATCCAAATTTCTGCCCTGTGACAAAAATAATATCTATAGCATCTTTTTTATTACTATAAAATTTTTCGTCAATTATTTCTTCACATATCAAAGTTCCAAAAAAAGTTTTGTATTGTTGGTTATTAAATATTACTATAATAAAATTCTAAAATATTAGCAGTAATGATAGAACATTTAAAAAGAGCTTAAATATTCTTGAAGTGCCGAATGATATTATCGACTTTAACAATAATTAGTTCTGACACATTTTTCGTGGACTTTGCCATTTTTTATGTCACGATCCAAAAGTCAACTTGTCGTGATGGCACCTAACTCAATCTGTTAGGTAAGTCCAATAACATTCAACATAATTTTAGTAAAATAAGACTGATCAATAAATGATATGACTGAATTCCATACAATATTTCAAGGACTGGTAGTACAAGTCATGAGCTACTAAGACGGGATTTCTTTGCAAAAACTAGTACGAAATAAATACAACTTCTGTTTGAAATGTACATGAAAAGAATTCAACTCTAAAACTACCTAGGGACAAATGGTAGCTAAATCGGGAAAGCAGGTACACCTCTAGTGCCAGCTCCCGTCATCCACCGCATCTCAGCTCCAAGATCTACACGCAAGATGCAGAAGTGTAGTATGAGTACAACTGACCCCATGTACCCAGTAAGTATCTTGACTAACCTCGGTGAAGTAGTGATGAGGATTTTCAGTTAAAAGATATTCACTGATATAACATGTGCAGTAGTATGGCATAGAACAATACTAAAACATAACAGAGAAGAGTACAAGAACAAATATGTGAAGCAGTAAATGATTACTAGAAGAAACTACGATCAATAATTCTCAATATCACAACCAATCCTTTCCTTAAAGTGATGACCATCAAACCACGGTAGTAAATCCAGAACTTTCATAGTGTGAGGAATGTACTCAAGATATCAATGGCACGGCAACACCCTTCGTGCATTTATCTCTTCCTCACCAAGCATACATATAATAGTACCAACTAGGTGAAAGCAATACCAATAACGGTAACGACAAAGTGGGAAGTGCACAGGTAGCAATAACGAACAAGGTAGTGCATATGGACAACGGTAACAGACTAGGTGGGAGGCATAGAAGTAATGATAGCAATTAATATAGGAGAACATAAATTTCACTAACTACCAAATGAGAAATGGCATAGATGTAGATATAGACAAGAAGGAAAGCATGATCGTTATAAGCTAAACAAATAGAAGGCATAGATAACAGACATGGTAGAAGGTTTATACAAAGGTGCAACAAATGAGAAATGATGTAGATGTAGATATAACAAACAATAAGGAAAGCATGATCTTGATCATAAGCTAAGCAGATAGAAGGCATGGATAATACAGCAACAATCAAGCTAGAGGACAAAGACAGAACAACAACGACAAGTCACATAGAAAATATAGGTGCAACAGTAACAGCTCGAGATAAAGACATAAATGTATACACAAGGAAAAGATATCACAATATAATGCATGTCTCTCGTCCTCGCCTGCGCAGAAACACCCTTCGTTCCATGTACACGTGATAATATAAAAATAGTGGCACTACATCACCCTTCGTGCGTTTACTCACGTCCTCACATGATAATGTAAATGCAATGACACGGCATCACCTTCGTGCTTTACTCTCTTCCTCACATGATAATGTATATGAAATGACACAGCATAATCCTTCGTGCGTAATGATATATATGAAATGGCACGACATCACCCTTCGTTCTTTACACTCTTCCTCACATGATAATATATAGGCAATGGCACGGCATCACCATTCGTGCTTTACAGTCTTCCTCACCAAGCATATATATATCAATAACAATCAAGGTAAGAAGTATGAATAACATCAAGAAGATTGGTTAAGTAAATACCCCAATTAAATATCAGTCATAGCTCTCAATCCAATAACAATTCAATAAATCTCAAGAACCTTATTGTTCAAGTATCTCAACAAATTTCAAAATCGATCTTCAACTCATGTATGGAATCCAAATATCTCAAGAATAACGGTCGTAGCGATGTATTTGGGATTACTTATAGTGATGGCCAAATTTGGAAAACAATAGTTTCACAAAAAGTCTGTCAAATTTTTAATCAAGTTATAATAAGCTAAATAAAGGTTTCTAGCATTGAAATTTGTATTCATATCAATATAAAAGTCAAGTAAAACATGAAGCAAGAAAGTCACATATTCCAACAAGGCACCAAGAGTCGTATATCTACCCCCAAATATAGTTAACCCTGGAACATGCATATACGCTTGTCACCTCATGTATGCGTCACCCCCGCATGTGAAAAATAATATTATTTTATTAGGAATATTTTTCCCAATAAAGCTAGGCAAGACACTTACCTCAAATAAGCCAAATCGATACGCTAGAAGCGTCATCCCATACAAATCGACCTCCGAACGGCTCGAAACTAGTCAAAAGCAACTCAAAATCATCAAATAATTCCATAGGAAGCAAACCTAAATGATAAAGGTCGAATCTTTAATCAAATACTTAAACTCAACCAAAAGGTCAAACCCGAGCCGCACCTCAGAACCCGACAAAACTCATAAATTTCGATAACCCATTTGAATACGAGTCCAACCATATTAATTTCACTCAAATCCAACTCTAAATCGATGTTCAAATCTCAAATATTCAATTTAGAAAACTTTAGACAACCCCCCCCCCCCCCCA
>NW_017670954.1:94677-158759 GCF_001879085.1 Nicotiana attenuata
CCCCCCCCCCCCCAATTTCTCTTTGGAAATTATCAATCAAATGCCCAAAATCGAAGATGGAATCACGGAATATAATCAAAATCGAGTAAGAAACACTTATCTCAATCCATGTGGTGAAAATCGCCTCCAAAATCGCTCAAATCCATGCTCCATCACTCAAAATATGATAAAATGACCAAGACCTTCGAAATAGAGTACTTTATACACTGCTCTAGGGGTACCGTTCGCGAATGCTGAAGAAGTCTCGCGTTCGCGAAGCATAAAACTGCCTCCAACCAGAAACCTTCTTCGCAAACGCGATATCCTGCCCGCGAACGCGTTGACTAGCGCGCCGCAGCATCGCGAACGCGAACGCAAAGCACAAGGCTCCCAGCTCTCAATCACCCTACACGATTGCGTCCCTCTAACCGAGAACGCGTAGAACAAATCATCCCCGCCCAGCAAACAACTTTCATGAACGCATAGAACAAAATCTAGTTGCCCCGAAATTCCTCTTCGCGATCACAAGCATAGCTCCGCGATCGCGATGCTCTGTAGAAATACCAACAATCAGCAACTCTCAAAATACATAGGAATGGTCCGAAATCACGTTGGAACTCACCCGAGCCCCTTGAGACTCCGTCCAAACATACCAACAAGTTCCAAAACACGACACGAACCTACTCGAGTCCTCAAATCACACATAACAACATCAAAATCCCGATTCGCATCTCAAATCGTACTTAATGAACTTTTGAACTTTCAACATCCAAAATACGTGCCGAACCATATCAAATCAACTTGGAATGACCTCAAAATTTTGCACACTAGTTCAAATTGACATAACGAACCTATTCCAACTCCCAGAACAAAAATTTGAACCCGATATCATCAAAGTCAACTCCCGATCAAACTTATGAACATTCCAGACCTTCAAATTGTCGACATTCGCCAAATAGTGCCGAAACCTTCTAGAAACATCCAAATGCAAATTCGGGCATATGCCCAAGTCCAAAATCATCATCTACCGGAACCATCAAATCTCTGATCCGAGGTCAAATACACCAAAAGTCGAACTTGGCCAAATCTTTCAAGTTCAAGCTTCTCAAGTGAGAATCTTCCTCCTAAATCCACTCCCGAATCACTCGAAAAGCAAAGCCGACGATACACACAAGTTATAATATAGCATACGAAGCTACTCATGACCTCAAACTGCCGAATTGAATGCAAATGCTTAAAACGATTAGTCGTGTCGTTATATTTGTATTTTTATTTTCTTTTTATACAGATTTTTTATGTTACATAATTCAAATAAGAAAAAAGATTGATAAAATATTTATTACTATTTTCTCATATATGTTTAAAATAAAAAATAATTTAATGCACAAAATTTAGTTGATCTTAAACTTCTAAAAGGAAAAATATTATTATATTTGAAAAATCAATTATTAAACTCTATGTATAAGTAATGCGAAAATAACATTAATAATGCATAATTGATACAAAAAATCAAATGTTATATGAGTAATACAAAGTTTATACAGATATTAAAGTTCTTATTATTTAAACGAAAAGATCTCATCAAGTTTCTTAACATAACTAGTAGAGAGAGAATGAGTGACTTCTCACTACAACAACAATCCACTACCCCCAACCATATTCCTCCAAAACCACCAGACAAACTCAATCCACAACCCTCAAACACACCCTCATACAAGGAAAAACTCCTAAAGGATGAGTTCATTATCAACAATAATGCCAATATAGTAACTGACGACACTACATCCCAAGCTATGGATATACAACAATCAGAAAGGGATGTCTCACACTCAGGGGTGATAACAACCGCCTTGAAACAAATCAGTCTAAGCGCGGAGGACATTAATCGTATGTATAGCCCTTGGAAATACACAATTATTATAAAACTCATAGGCAAAAGACTGGTGCATCACTACCTCAAAAAAAACTACAAGACTTATGGAAAATTAATGAGAATTTCCCACTCATTGATCTTAGAGAGGATTACTACACTGTAAAGTTAGCCAAGGAAGAGATCATGATCAAGGTTTTGCACAATGGCCCTTGATTTGTTAATGGTTTCTTTCTCTCTACACAAAAATGGGTACCAAATTTTGTAGCCAAAAATGCATGTCAAAGTTTTACAGCTGTGTGGGTTCGTCTGCCCCAACTACACACAGAGTTTTACGATGGAATAATTTTATCACGAATAGGAAACTCCATTGGAAAATTGCTCAAGATCGATGCATGCACTTCAGCTACGTTAAGAGGATGGTATGCTCGATTGTGTGTGGAGTTGCCCCTAGACCAACCAGTACAAAACTATATCCTCATTGGGCAACACAAACAACCAATATTTTATGAAGGAAATGACATCCTCTGTAAAACATGTGGCAAGCTAGGACACATAAGCCTACGTTGCACACAAGACAGTAAACCAATTACAACAATGGAAAGTAAGAAAGACATGGAACCACCAATAGGAAACGCTGAGCAGGAAGGAGAATGGATGACAGTTTCCTTCCAAAGAAAGGAAAAGCAAAAATGGCCAATGAACGTGTTCACAGGGCTGGTGCAAATCTTTCACCAGGTATTAACGTCCGTATGTATGATGCAGTGTCAGGTAAGTATCTCAACACTCAACAATTAAATTATATTGATAAACAGCTTTTAACCAATTCTTCAAGCAATAATCCTATCAAGCCAAGATATATTCCCCATAACGGTAAAAATCATCTAATTAATTATCAAGTGCTAGACTAAAATGATGAAGGAGCAATTAGTTTCCCAAAACCAGTAATCTAGCACAAGGTTTTGGAAAATTTAGAAAAAAATAAGGAAAATCATAAATCTTTTTTTCTGCATGGAAAGCAAACAGCTGGCCATATGACAAATGTCACACACGTGGCACAACAACAAGTCATAATTAGTATTAATAATAACAAGCTTAATGATTTGGAAATGGGTAATTATACCAATGTAACCAATCAGGGAAGCCAAGAAAAATTTAACCACCTTATAATATCTACTAACCCTACCAATAACCATGATAATGCCTCATTCATGCATGCATGTCTAAACCCCAACGACCAATCAACTAAAAAATACTTGGAACACAGTGATGGACAAGTGGCGGAGGACATATCTATGCAAGATATGGTTATAAACAACACGCAACAATCTGACCAAGCCAAGGAAATAGTGCCAATCATTAGGGACTCCACCAATCCCCCCACTACCATCCCTCCTATAAGCTCCATAGTCTCTCACCATGGCCAGAACTCCACTAACTCTAAGGAGGATATATCGACTTCTTCAACTAATTCATCTATCCCGGAATTCCAACATGAACAACCTCCCAAATCTCCCACCCCAACTCCACCCAAACCCGGTGATATATGCACAACCACCAAGCCCACCAAATCACATCCCACAATCATGGGTGGAACTAGGGCTACAGGGTCATGCAGTAACCTTCAATATGGAAATCAATGGGCAGGAGTCAATACTGATAATCCGAAATACCCACTTCCTCGCCCAACTGATCTCAGAGGGAATGAATTTAGCCATGAACAACTATGTCAATCAAATGTGGATGAACAATATCCTCCAACCTCTAGCCCCATCCATGAATCCAAACCTAGTAAACAACATGCAGCAAATGTGGAACATTCCACATCATCCAAACCAACAAATACTCCAAAATCCACCACTGAACTTACCCTTGTTTACTCCGGAGGACCTAATGCTCCTCAATCCAGTGTTCACACAATGGACTGCCCAGGAAGTACCCAACCAACCACACGACCCACAACCAGATCCTATGGACGAGCAAGCACCGCCACTAAACATACCAAACCAGGAAGGGGTACAGGAGGAAGAAGAGGAACTGGAAAACTTGCTGCACTTGGGGGAGCCGGCAGTGGCCTTTTCAAGTCTAAACGAAGTAAAAATATTAATCTTCAGGGAGATGCTCGACAGGAAATCTATCTTCAGCTGCCCAATGACACTGTTCAAATGCTCACTGGACATTCGCCCACCACTGGACCCAATTGTGGGGAAGAATGTAGTGATTATGGTCCCCTCCCTAAGGGGGATTCCAAACAACAGCCCTCCCAATAATAACCCCATGCATCAGCCAAATAATATTGTGGTCTGGAATGTTAGAGGAGCTAACAATGCAAACTTCACTAGGAACTTCAGGGAACTTCTGGATACTCACAGGCCCTGTTTGGTAGCACTACTAGAAACAAAAATGGAAAGTCATCTCTCTATACTAGAGGCTTTTAGCTTCACAGAAATGATAGAGGTTCCTTCAGTAGGGAAGAGTGGAGGCTTTGTGATCTTGTGGAACAATGAAGTGGTAACAGTCAACAACTTCACTAGAAATGGACAAGCCATACATGCAATGATCGAGGTAAAACCAAACACTTTTTCTTGGTTATTTACTGCGACCTATGCCAATAATGACGTTAATTATAGATGCATGTTATGGGATAATCTAAGAAATATATATGATAAGTATAAAGGGCCATGGTTAGTAGGGGAGGACTTTAATGAAGTCACTAACACTACTGATAAGTTTGGGGGTAGGAATATAAACCAAAAAAGAGCAAAATCCTTGATAAGTTGTCTAGACTACTGTAACTTAGTAGATTTAGGCTTTAAGGGATGTAAATACACATAGTCAAACCATCATAGGAAAAAAAAGGGTTTGATTATGGAAAGGCTAGATAGGGTTTATTCTAATGAAAAATGGTTACAAGCTTATGTGAATGTTACCATAACTCACCTACCAAAAGTTCACTCAGATCATAACCCTATCCTTATTAACCTTAATAATAGAATCAATTCAAATAGGGACAAACCTTTTCGATTTGAAACTTATTGGTGTACTCATCCGGATTTTAGCCGAATTGTCTCAACTAGCTGGGAAAATAAAAACTTAATAGAGGGGACTGAAAATTTCCAGGAAAAAGTGCTAGAATGGAAAAAAGAAACCTTTGGAAATATTTTTGCTAGGAAAAGAAAACTATTAAAAAGGATTGATGGAATCCAAAATTCCATCAACTACCAAACTAGCATCTTCCTTCAAGACCTTGAGACCAAACTTGTTGAAGAATATAACACAATTCTTAAATTAGAGGAGGACTACTGGAAAATTAGGTCTAGAGTTCAGTGGTTGAACGAAGGAGATGCTAACACTAAGTATTTCCATATAAAAGCTACTAATAGGAGAAGAAGAAACAATGTTGTTTTCTTCAAAGATAAAAAAAAATAACTACCCAGTAAAATCCCACCAAGTGGGGTCTGGGGAGGGTAATGTGTACGCAGACCTTACCCCGATAGGGCAGAGAGGCTGTTTCCGATAGACCCTCGGCTCAGAAACAAGAAAAATAAGAAAAACAAGAAAAACAAGAAAAGACAATGTAACTAGCTATTAGGAAATTAGGAAATTGGATTGAAGACCCATCCTCCATAATGGACCATGTAACTAGCTATTTTTCCCAACTGTTCACAACCTCTCACAGCTTGACTAACTATAAATATTAAAAAAGATGTAACAAATTTTGAATCTTGTGACCTCTCGACACTGGATAGGCCCCTAACAAATCAGGAAATTAGAAGAGTTGTATTTTCTTTCAAGCCATACAAGGCACCAGGGCCTGATGGACTTCACCCCTTTTTCTTTCAAAAATTCTAGCATATATTAGGAAGCTAGGTTATAAATTTATGTCACAACATCTTCAGCACCTCTAAAATACCCTAGGAAGTGAACCGGACCTATATGTGCATAATACCAAAAATTAATAATGCAAACACATTAAAAAACTTTAGACCTATAAGTTTGTGTAATATGATCTACAAGATCATCACCAAAGTGATTGCAAATAGGATAAAGCCTTTCCTTGACAAATTGATTAATATAGAACAAGCCAGCTTTATAAAAGGAAGGAGAGCTAGTGACAATGCAATCATCATTCAAGAAGTCCTTAAAAGAAAAAATGGTTCTAAAGCTGGATTTAGAGAAAGCCTTCGACAAGTTGGAATGGTCCTATATCTATCGAACCCTTAAATTCTTCAAATTCCCCAGGAAAATTAGTAAACTCATTCTCAGTTGTATTACCACAAGTACAATTTCAGTACTCGTAAATGGTAACAAAACTAAGGAGTTTATGCCCACTAGAGGGATTAGACAAGGAGACCCCTTGTCCCCATATTTATTCATACTTTGTATGAACATGCTCTCCAGAAACATTAATCATGAAGTAGATATTAGGAATTGGGTGCCTATTAAATTGAACTATAAAACACCACCCCTCTGTCACCTATTTTTTGCTGATGATTTGACTCTAATGGGTGAAGCTAATCAAAAGACTCTCAGGACTATTAAGCAATGCATGGAGGATTTCAGCACTCTAACTGGCCTGGTCATAAACAAGGCCAAATCAAAAATAGTAATGTCTAGAAACTGCAAAAAATAAACTAGGGAAATGGTTACTAACACACTTGGGATTACTGTTAGTAATAATTTTGGAGACTACCTAGGCTTTCCTGTATTAAATAAAATGCCTAGGCACAAGGATTACCAGCCCCTACTTAACAAAATGAGGGCTAGATTAAATAGTTGGAATGCCAAATGGCTTAGTATGGCGGGAATGTGCACTCTAATAACATCTACCTTGAACACACTACCAAATCATCTAATGCAAATAAATTTGCTCCCCACCAAGACACTTCGAGAGATAGATAAGATACAAAGAGACTTCCTGTGGGGTACTACTAGGGATAAAAGGAAAATACACCTAATTGGTTGGGACACAATCACAAACAGCAAGTCCAATGGTGGTTTGGGAATCAAAAAAGCACAATCAAAGAATCAAGCACTACTTACAGGTTTGGCCTGGAGAATCCTAACAAACACTAATTCATTATGGGCCAAAGTGCTCACTAGCATTTATGGGAAAAGAAAAAAAACAGTTGGTACATCAATAACATGGAAAAGTCTTCTAATGGGTTGGGCCATTTGTAACAAGGGTATTCGATGGCCAGTGAACATACATTCACGTAACAACATATGGGATACAAACTGGATCCCAAACTTCAATAATCTACGCAATAGCATTTCAGGGCCATTACGAAAAGATGAGGACAAATTAAGTATAAGGGACATTTGTGATAAGAAGGGATGGAACCTAGGGAAAATATCCTTCGACCTACCCAGCCCTATAAAAAACAGCATAAATGCTCTTGAACGAGAGACCCAAACAAGTAATATCAATGAGCTCAGCTGGAGTCTTGATCCTAGTAGTATATTCACAACATCCTCTTCCTATAAAGTAATAGACAATCACAATCCCAACATCCACTCAACCAGTTAGATTTGGGAGTTACACTGCCCTAACAAAATTAAAATGTTCATCTGGAAACTATACCATATGAGATTACCCACCAGAAGCTATCTTGCCAACATTGGGCTAAACATAGACCAAACATGCCCAGTATGTAAGACAAATAATGAGTCTATATACCACATTTTTTGGGGATGCCCAGTAGCCAGGATGTTATGGCAAAAGCTAGGGGTAACCATTCAAAGTAACGGAAATCCTAAGGAATGGCTGAATTTAATAATCAAGGCATCTCCCAAAATTCCAGAAAGATACGTGACTTGGAAAATAGATGCTTCCGTTTGCACTTTGGGAAATCTGGAATAACAGAAACCACAACAACATTAACAACCAAACGGCCCATATAAACGTAGGGAAAATCGTAGCCTACACAACTGAATATTCCCTCTTAGCAAACAATAAGGTTTTTCCAAACAAGGTTATTCGACTCAAAGTTTGCTGGGAAAGACCACCAGAAGGTTGGATCAAGGCTAACATTGATGGAGCATTCAATAGCGCCAACATGGAGGGGGGCATCAGTGGAGTTGTTCGCAACTCAAAAGGAAGATGGAAGACAGGTTTCTCAATGAAGATCCAAGCAACCTCACCAATACAAACGGAACTACAAGCCCTTGTGCATGCACTACAACTAATCAACAAAGAACATATGTTCCCTATTGAAGTGGAAAGTGATGCCACGGAGATTATTCGTATTATTAATAACGACTACTGTACTAATAATGTTTTATTTCATAAATGCAGATTGTTGGTGGAGGAGGCATCCAGGCAGGGGATGATATTATTCAAGCATAGCTTCAGGGAGGGCAATATGGTGGCTCATGTTTTGGCAAATGCAGCATTAAGAAGAACTAGCTATAATAAGTTAGGCTTTTTGGTTAAACCTCCTGAATGTGTTATGAATGTGTATGAAAAGAATCAGGAAGGTTATGTTTATCCTAGATCTTGCTCAAGTATACATTGTGAGCGCTTGGTTGCATTAGGAAATGTTAGTGCCTTACAAGGCTTGATGGTAGGATATGATGAATTATGTTAAAAACAATCTGAGGGGGCATTAGCTCTCCTATGTTATATATAATATAAGTATGCTTTCCAGTTAAAAAAAAAAAAAAAAAAACGAAAAGATCTTATGATTTTTTGTTTGGTTACGTGCAATTTCATCTACTCCTATTTAATAGTTATATCAGTCTCGGTCCTCGTCCCATGACTATATCGTACATTCGTACTCATGCTTATAGTTTTTCTATAATTGTTAAATTAATATTACTACTTACATAGCTGGTTAGTGAAATTCAATTGATTCTAATGAAGTCAAAATCTGTGGACTGTAGATAGTTTTGGATACACGTCATCATTAAGCTCGACATGCATATCCTAATGAGGTTTTTAAGCGCTATCTCATTTCTGGGAAATTATTCCTCTCGACAATCCGTTTTCCTTACATATTGTAAATTCCTATTGTGTTGCTAAACTATTGTTGGGTTTTGGATGTGTTTAATTAATATATTAAATACTTAAAAGAGGGTGAATGGGAAATGGAGGAAAATAAAATTTTTGAGTGAAATTTTAAGTTCCCCCCTTGGCAAATGGGCATTGTCCCATATTAGAAGAGGAAGAGGTTTTTTATGGGTATATAAGTAATTGCTCTTCTTCTAGCTCTTAAAGAGTTGAGAAGAAGGCAAGCCTCGCGCCGTCGTCGTCGCTCGCTCGGCTCGGCTTCGGCTTCGATCGGATTCGGCTTCGGTCAAATGATTGATTGATTAACTTTTTGGACCAAATTTATTTGTTAATAGTAAAATATTAACAGAAATGTTATTAAATATTTGTTTTAATAACAAAATATTAATATTAAATCCAATCCGTTTTTCTGTTTTGGTAACAGAAAAGTAACTACCCTCTTCAATTTTTCCTCTTTATTTTCCCTCTTTATTATTGAGTAAATGGCCATTTATGTAATGGCATTTATGCTGTGAGCGTTTTGCATAAACAGCCATTCTGAAGAGTTGCACCTCTTCAGATTTCAGCCTAACTTTGGCTATAAATACAACAATATTCTGCTCAGAATTTCACTACGATTTTTTGAGTTTCTTCTCCTTCTTCTGCATACTTTTAGCATCAAACAAAGCAAAAAGTAAGTGTGATTTGCTACCGAACTTTGTGTTCGCTGAAACACTGGGGTTTGAAGTACCACTACACCAGTGTGTAATTCGTTCTATCCTGGGAGGAAATAATCCATAACCTTGGGTACTAGGAGGGGATTAAATTCCTTAAGGAAACACTGTGAATTCAGTGGGCTCGAATTGGTTTTATGTCATTTCTGTTTATGTTCATTTCTGTTTATATTCATTTATATTTCCAGAATTATTTTACAAATACAGTCTACTAACAACTATATCTAACATTCTTTAGTTTGCTTTTGGTTTTGTTTTGTTTGTAAAAGAAAAAATATATATGGACTTGATTTTAGAAGAATATATCGGTTTTGTGTGTTCTAGAAGAATTGTCTATTTTTTTGAATCTGAAAATAGTTTTAAAACAGCTTATTACGGAGTCAATTACTCAAATGATCACTCAACTATCTTAAATTACCTCCTAAAGTCACTTTTCTTTCGTTTGTAACAACAAAGTCACTGAACTATGCCTACTGCACTCAGAAGGTCATTCAACTAGATTTTTCAAATTCTGGATTGCCAAATACCTATTCTACCCTCTAAATTATAAACATTTATCTTCTTTTATTTGTTTTAAAACTTTTTAATATAATAATATTTTCCTTTTTAATTTATATTATGGACTTACCTATAGAATAAATAAATATTATTTATAAATTAAGAAAATAAAAAGTATTTAAGCATCTATAGTGCTGGAATAACAAAATAATGAGCATAGTAAAAAAATTAATTAGAATAATTTGTTTGTAATAATAATTTTAGTATTAACAACAAAAATTCAAAGTTTTATTTACACAATTCAGAATGAAAGAAAATAAAGGTTGTAAAATATATATTCCATGCACGTAACATAAAAATAATTATTTAAATAAAAGTACTTTTATAATATACATTATATATTCTTGAAAATTATGCTCAACTTTATTATATATATTCCATGCACGACTTAACATAGCATATTTTACCCTATACAGATAGTCCCCCTGCTTTCCGGTGATATAACTTTGTGTCGTCGGAAAGTTGGTAGAAACAATAATATAATTGAGCATAATTTTCAAGAATATATAATGTATATAATAAAAATACTTTTATTCAAATAATTATTTTTATGTTACGTGCATGAATATATATATTACAACCTTTATTTTCTTTCATTCTGAATTGTGTAAATAAATTTTATTTTTTGTTGTTAATACTAAAATTATTATTACTAAGAAGTTATTCTAATTAATTTTTTTACTATGCTCATTATTTGTTATTCCAGCATTATATATGCTTAAATACTTTTATTTTTTTAATTTATAAATAATATTTATTTATTCTATAGGTAAGTTCATAATATAAATTAAAAAGAGAAAAATCATAATATTAAAAAGTTAAAAAAAATAAAAAGAAGATAAATGTTTATAATTTAGAGGGTAAAATAGGTATTTGGCAATCCAAAATTTGGAAAATCTAGTTGAGCGACCTTTTGAGTGCAATAGGCATAGTTCAGTGACTTTGTTGTTACAAACGAAAGAAAAATGACTTTAGGAGAAAATTTGGGATAGTTGAGTGACCATTTGAGTAATGGACTCGCTTATTACGTTGTGTGTTGGAGGAAATAAAAAAAAATAGATCTGTTTTTATTGTTGGATTTAGGAAACGAAAAATTAGTTTTCCGAAATAGTTATTTTGTTTTCTAATAAAAGAAATCTTCTATTGAGTAGTACTATTATATCAACTATCAAGGCGTGGTTCTAACAAAATGAAGGTTACACAAATCGGAAATCCTCATTGTGGTAGTAAATCACAACAGTAAATTCTACCAAAATGGTAAAACTTTGAGGCATGGCATTATTCCTATTTCCAGAATTCTGGAGAACTTCTGAATCCCATTATTAAATGGGTAGAGCAGTGGTAGTAACATATTTTTCTGTACCAACGAAAAATAATTAATGAGATACATATGCTTTAACAAGACAAGCTAATAAATGTTCCTGTGAATTGGTAGTAGCATATACAGTAAAAGTCTCATTTAGAAAACTACTAGTACCGAAGTGTTTACACTTAGAAAAAAGTGTATACACTAAATTAATGAATGCATGATATATGTTGTGTACATACATTTTTATCAAGTATTAATATATGACTATGTTTTCCCCTTAATTTGTCACATAATAGTGTAGTACATTGACGTAGTCTGAGATAAATATTACTGTGTGTAAATGTATATTTTTATGCCATGGCAGGCTCTACAAGCCATGTGGTTTTTGAAACTTGTAACACTGAGGAATTGTCAGTTCGTGCTAGAGAGGAATCTTTAATTTGCATCTAGTACTATCAGATTGCCGTTGCGTAATTTAATATGCAGATTTATTGGCTTACCCTGCCCAGCTAGGAAAATGTAAATGCGAATAATCCATCAATATTTCTTTGCAACTGTATTGGAGCGGTGGGTCAAAATTTGCCTTAGGGGAATTTACTGTTACATTCCATACTGTAATATTAGGATAAGTCTTAGTAATCCACATAAGATTGAAGGGATTAAGACCCCGAAAGTATAACAACCTTAATACCGTTAGATATTATGTTAGTGTGATATTTTCTTTTAAGTGAAGTATTTTAGTAAAAGTTTTATAAGTATAATTTTTGATAGTTACCATTGTTATTATTTTCGGATATGGTAAATTATACTCATAATATAAAAAAGTTTATGAGATTTTCTGTATTGTAAAGATAGAAATTATTTTCGCACAAGAAAAGAAGGTTATCTTTCTACCATTTTAAGAATTAAGCGTACGAAATTTTTTACTCTTTATCTGAGATTAGGAAAATTAAAAATTGAGAAAATATATGTATTTTTACATGGATGTTTTAATGAAATAATAACGTATGTATTGATTTTATATGGCACCACACCCATGATAGTAGGGTATCTATAAAGTGTGTTAATAGTGGGTAGTATTTTAAGTAAATTGAGATAATCGTTAATTATGTGGATAATTGATTAATTAATGATTTTTGTGTAAGATTAGTTAAATAATTATCAAATTTTGGATAAGTCTTGAGCCCCCCACGTGGCAGCCATATATGATTAACTAGATGACTAATAAATCTAGTTAAATAGGTGGCAAGAATAAATGAGTCTTGGAGAAGATAGTAGGACTACTTTAATACTTTAAAACATCCCAATTCATACTTCTTCACTCATTGAATTGTATAGTTCTTAAACCTCAAGAATTTGCTAATGTTCCTGCTCCTTCACGTAATGTGATTAAGCAAGAAGTAACTGCTAGTGATTCTCTGACCAGTAAGCATTTTTAAGAAGGGAGATACTTAGAAGCCAATTGAGACAAACTTAATGTTAGTCCAAGTAAATATGAATCTAGAAACAGTGATCCAGTCCCAGTTGTGGCAACAACACTAGATACCATTGATGCAGGTTCTTCAATTAGAAAGCCAATCAGTTTGTGGCCAAGTATTTTAAGGCTAATTCCATCCATACGATGCAAATGAAACAAATAAATGCACTACTTTCATAAATGACTCTATTCATAGAAGTATTAGAAATGCCTATGTTCTTGAACTCCCATATGTCTTACCCTGCCCAGCTAGGAAAATGTAAATGTGAATAATCCATCAATATTTCTTTGCAACTGTATTGGAGCGGTGGGTCAAAATTTGCCCTAGGGAAATTTAGCTGTTACATTCCGTACTTTAATATTAGGATAAGTAGTAGTAATCCACATGAGGTTGAAGGGATTAAGACCCCGAAAGTGTAACAACCTTAATACCGTTAGATATTATGCTAGTGCGATATTTTCTTTTAAGTGAAGTATTTTAGTAAATGTTTTATAAGTATAATTTTTGATAGTTACCATTGTTATTATTTTCGGATATGGTAAATTATACTCATAATATAAGAAAGTTTATGAGATTTTCTTTATTGTAAAGATAGAAATTATTTTCGCACAAGAAAAGAAGGTTATCTTTCTACCATTTTAAGAATTAAGCGTACGAAATTTTTTACTCTTTATCTGAGATTAGAAAAATTAAAAGTTGAGAAAATATATGTATTTTTACATGGATGTTTTAATGAAATAATAACCTATGTATTGATTTTATATGGTACCACATGACCATGATAGTAGGGTATATATAAAGTGTGTTATTAGTGGATAGTATTTTAAGTAAATTGAGATAATCCTTAATTATGTGGATAAATCAGTTAATTAATAATTTTTGTGTAAGATTAGTTAGTTAATTATCAAATTTTGGATAAGTTTTGAGCCCCCCCTCCCCACCCCCACGTGGCAGCCATATATGATTAACTAGATGACTAATAAATCTAGTTAAATAGGTGGCAAGAATAAATGAGTCTTGGAGAAGATAGTAGGACAACTTTAATACTTTAAAACATCCCAATTCATAATTCTTCACTCATTGAATTGTATATTGCTTAAACCTCAAGAATTTGCTAATGTTCCTGCTCCTTCACGTAATGTGATTAAGCAAGAAGTAACTGCTAGTGATTCTCTGACCAGTAAGTGTTTTTAAGAAGGGAGACACTTAGAAGCCAATTGAGACAAACTTAATGTTAGTCCAAGTAAATATGAATCTAGAAACAGTGATCCAGTCCCAGTTGTGGCAACCACACTCGATACCATTGATGCAGGTTCTTCAATTAGAAAGCCAATCAGTTTGTGGCCAAGTATGTTAAGGCTAATCCCTTCTTTCTTTTGGCGTGATTCATACGATGCAAATGAAACAAATAAATGCACTACTTCCATAAATGACTCTATTCATAGAAGTATTGGAAATGCCTATGTTCTTGAACTCCCATATGTCTTATTATTCTATCGTCTGTTCACGGGTCTCAGAAAATACGTAAGTTGATAAAGTTTGTTTCATGATATTAATCAGAGGTATATGGTCTTTTAACGTTCCGAGAGATTTTATTGACGTACTTCTCATGCATTGCATTCATTTATACATGTGCATTTACCCATGACTCAGACGGCGTTATATACGCGTATATATGTATATGGGATATGGAAAAAAGGTTACGGCGTTATATACGCATCACCACCTAATCAGCTGGTATATGATGATGATTTTGGCCACAGTGGTTGAGATGATATAATGGGATGCCCTCAGAGGCTTTATGATGTTATGTACGTACAGACCTATGCATTACATGACCTTTATACGCATATGCATGATACTATAAATATTTCATGATTTACAGAGCTATCCATACTTACAGGTTGAGTCCTTTACTCCATGTTTCTTCCATGTCCTTAATTAATGTTGACTTACTGTTATGTTTCAGTTCCGCCTTACATACTCGGTACATTATTCGTACTGACGTCCTTTTGTTGGGGACACTGCATTCATGCCTGCAGGTATAGACAATCAGTTTGACGAGCCCTCATAGTAGACGAGGTCAGCATTCAGCGAAGGATCGGTAAGACTCCACCTCATTCTGAGTGCAGTCGAGTCTATAAGTCATCGTGTTATAGTTTTTCTACAGACTTATAGGTAGGCCGGTACCTATATCAGATCCGAGAATAGTTCCAATGTCCTAAGAGTTGTCTGTCATTTATCATTGTCAGAGAGAAGAATCATCCACCTCATTCAATAGTGGGTGAAATATTCTCCTTCTTTAAATAAATACCATTTATTGCTATTTATTGCTTGATGCTTCTCTATCCTTGCTGAGATCTTTCGGAATATTAAATGTTCACTGCTTTTAATTCTTCACTAACATTATCCCCCGTTTTTCATACCAACTAGTTCTAAATCTAGAGATATTATTATTAACTATGTTTAACCCTTTATTACACAAGATTTAATAGTTTAACCGAAGGTTTACGCTTTTTGGTCAAACAATTTGGCGCCGTCTGTGGGGGTTTCCTAGTTAAATTTTTAGTTTCTTCTAGATCTATAACTATCACGGGTTGCTAAAAAATCATACAGAACAAAAATCCTTTTTCCTTGTACACAAAGATTTGACATGACATGTAACAGAGAAGAAAGAATGAGGGTAGTGGCCGACCTCACCACCAATCTTTTAAACACCATCAATGAGGTTTCTGAGACAGAAGACGAGGCATTAACGCCTAATGCCTCTCCAAGGCGAGGCTGGTCGCCTCTCCCTCACGGCACTATTGCAACGTCCCACGATAAAGGAGCTTGCACGTCCACAACGGAAAAGACGCCACCAGCAGTGAAAAAGCTCCTTGAGACTTGGATAGCTAACATGCTAACCAGCATCCTCAACAAGCCCGCCCAACAGACAGTCAGAGAAAATGCAAGGACTTGCATTACACCGACAATGGTCGAGCAGCACGGCCCTTTCCCTCCAGTAACAGGTATTACTCACACTGTTAATAATGCAGGTGACAACACCCTCACAGCTGTTTTCAAAAAGATGGAGGAAATGGAAAACGAGAACAAAGTGCTTCGGGACCAAATGAGAGAGCACCAAGAAAGAGTAGACAAAATACCGGGTGCCTCGAAACTCTTGCCAAAAAGAGATGCTGGTCGGTTTGTCGAACAACCATTCAGTGATGAAGTCGCCCCGCATGCCATGACAAAGACCTTCAAAATGCCGCTGTATCTGAAAATATATGATGGTACAACCGATCCCGAAAATCATGTGACTCACTATGTCTCCGTTGTAAAAGGCATGACCTCGCCAAGGAACAAGTATCCTCCATCTTGTTGAAAAAGTTCGGCGAGACCCTCACCGGAGGAGCATTAACTTGATATTCACAACTGCCGGCGCATTCCATTAAAACATTCGAAGAGATGGCCGATAAGTTCGTAACGGCCCATGTTGGGGCCAAAAAGGCAGAGACAAGAGTGAACGCGCCATCAAACAATCGCCCGGAGAGGGATTGAGGGACTTCCTCGCTCGATTCAACCGAGTAAGGACGTCGTAGCAGCTTTCCAAAACGGGCTGAGAAAGAATGGCTCGAGGGCGACCAGAAAATTATTAAGTCGGCATGTGAAATTTCCTCAAACCACTTGGGATGAAATACATAACGCCTACGGTGCCAAGGTCCGTGCAGACGAGGATGACCTAAATGGGCTAACCCATCGGCTGACCTCCATACAGGCCGAGTCCAGGAAGGATCAAAGAAACGATGTCAGGAGGGACCTTGCAACTCCACGACCTAACCGAGAACGGCATCAACCTTATATCAGAAGAGCTATCATGCCCCCCCTTCCACTACGAAGAAGGCCCACCTAGACCAAGGACAGAGACTCACCGGAACAAAAGAGGTATGCCCCCTTATTATCCGCTCACAACTTTTATGTGTCACCTTCAGAATTAGTCTACGCATTGGAGAAGCTCGGGTCGAAGGTAAAGTGGCCGCAAAAGATGAGGTCAGACCCAAACACCAGAAAGTCAGATGCCCTCTGCGAGCTCCACCAAGAGCGAGGTCATAAAACGGAGGACTGCATCACCCTAAGGTAGGAGATCGTAAATGTGCTTCGCCAAGGACACCTCAAAGAATTGCTGAGCGACCAGGGGAGGACCAACTTTGCCCGAGGACGTCAACAACATCAGGGACTGCCGAAACCACCCTCCCCAACTCGCACCATTCAAATGATCATCGGGGGGCGCCGACAATGCTTCTACCAACAGGGTAAAGTTCACTACGATCCATAAGCTCAAACGGTCGATCACTCACGAACGGTACGACGAACTCGAAGAAAGTATCATCTTCGATAAGTCAGACACCCACGGTTTGGTTTTCCCTTATTGTGATGCCCTTGTTATCACTTTACGAATATTAGATACAGATGTGAGACGTATTATGGTGGGCGACGGGAGCGGGGCGTGCATTATCCACCCTCGAGTACTTGCACAAATGAAACTCGAGGGTAAGATTGTGTCGTATTGCATCACGCTAACATGTTTTAACAATGCAGTTGCATGAACATCTGGAGAAATCACACTCCCCATCATGGCCAGTGGTGTCACTCTGGAAAGCACGTTCCATATCATGGACCAGGACACGACGTACAATGCCATAATAGGGCGACCATGGATACACGCCATAAGGGCCATCCCTCCAGCTTGTACCAGGTCATCAAGTTTCCAACCCCATGGGGGATATTCAGCATACGAGGAGAACAACGCACATCTCCGGAATGCTACCGCATCACCCTGGATTATACGACCACTCAACAAATAAAGGGCAAAGCAAAAGAGGCATAGAAATTAATAGGGACGAGGTCGAGCAGCGATGAAAACGAAGACGTCATCAAATACCCTGAAAAGGTAGAAGCCGCGGAATCGACCATAGAAGACCTCGACCTCATCCAACTAGATGGCGACGACCGCAACAAGAAAGCTTACATCGGCTGCAAGCTTCAAGAACCAGGTAAATTCCGTCAATTCTTAATGACTAACCCAGACTTGTTTGCTTTTAGCCATACAGATATGCCAGGTATCCCGAAGGAGATCGCTACACACAAATTGAACCTCAACCCTTTTCACCCCCCGGTGAGGACAGTTAGGCATAATTTCAACTCCGCGATAAATGATGCAGTACGCGAAGAAGTCAAAATGTTATTGGAAAATGGCTCCATCAGAGAGTCAAAATACCCGCAATGGGTCGCCAATGTGGTCATGGTAAAAAAGAAAAATGGGAAGTGGCGAATGTGTGTGGACTTTACAGATCTAAATAAAGCATGTCCCAAAGATTCATTCCCGTTACCTCATATTGACCAACTCATCAACTCAACGGCCTGGCACGAACTGTTGAGTTTCTTGGACGCTTACTCAGGCTACAATCAGATCCTCATGGAAGAAGAGGATCAGGAAAAACCACTTTCATTACCCATTAAGGAACCTACTGCTACAGAGTCATGCCTTTTGGATTGAAAAACGGAGGGGCGACGTACCAAAGGTTGGTAACAAAAATGTTCAAGGACCAACTTGGTAAAACGATGGAAGTCTACATAGATGACATGCTGGTCAAGTCCAAAAGAAAAGAAGATCACATCGACCACTTGAGAAAAACCTTCAACATACTCAGGAAATACGGAATGAAATTAAACCCCAAAAAGTGTGCATTCGGCATGGCCTCAGGGAAATTCTTGGGTTTCCTGGTGTCACAGCGAGGCATCGAGGTCAACCTCGACCAGATCAAAGCCATCAAAGGTATACTAGAGCACTCAACCACCAAAAAACAGGTGCAGACGTTGACTGGCCGCATCGCCGCCCTTTCAGGGTTCATCTCACGATCATCAGATAGGTGCCATAAATTCTTCGGCGTACTCAAGAAGGATAAAAACCTCCAATGGACTGCCGAGTGCACCCAAGCCCTGAAAGAGTTAAAATCCTATCTATCGTCTCCGCTACTGCTCTCAAAACCAGAACCTGGGGAGCGCTTCCTCATCTACCTCGCTGTGTCCGAAGTAGTTGTGAACACAGTCCTGGTCCGAGAAAATGAAGATACGCAATCTCCCATCTATTACATTAGTAAAACATTAGTCGACGCCGACACGAGGTATCCCTATCTCGAAAAATTGGCCCTGGCTTTGGTTGTAGCTTCGCGAAACTTCAGACCCTACTTCCAGTACCATCCCATCTCGGTAGTCACAACTTTTCCCTTGAGAAGTATTTTGCATAAACCGGAGCTATCGGGCAGGTTAGGCAAATGGGACATAGAATTAAGCGAGCATCATATATCACATATCAACCGCTAACGATGATAAAATCATAAGTCCTTGCCGACTTCGTCGCCGACTTCAGCGAAAAAATAATGCCCGAAGTCGAAAAAGAAGTCGCCCACGCTTCTCCTTAAACACGAGATCTATGGATTTTTTACACTGACGGCGCTTCTAACGTGTTAGGGTGGTCTGGACTGGGACTCGTACTCGAAGTCCAAACAAGCGAAGTGATTCGCCAGTCCATAAGGTGCCCGAACATGGCTAACAACGAGGCCGAGTATGAGGCTGTGATTGCAGGATTATGGCTAGCACTCAAATACGGGGCGAGACGGGTTAGGCTACGCTGCGATTCTCAACTCGTCGTCAACCAAGTCACAGGGACTTTCTAGATCAAAGAGCAAAGGTTACAAAAATACCAGGACAAGATCTATAAACTGCTGCCCGAGTTTGATGAATGTCAGCTCGACTAGATTCCTCGAGCACAAAACATCGAAGCAGACGACCTGGCCAAATTAGCAGCAGCCACCAAAAACATCACCAGAGAAAGAAACGTGGTCACCTACCTCCACTTATCGATAGATCAAATCGAGGTATGGACCATAAATCTAACTTGGGACTGGCGCAACCCTATTGCTACACACTTGCAGGATGGCGTACTCCTAGATGATAAAAAGAATCCAAGAAGCTTCAGATACAAGTAGCTAGGCACAACATCATTCATAACGACCTATACTAAAGGACGTATGGCGACCCCCTGGCGAAATGCTTAGGACCTAATCAGACAGGGCGCATCCTTGAAGAAGTCCACGAGGGCCACTAAGAGCTCATTCCGGCAACCGAGCTCTAGTAAGATGTCTCATACGGGCGGGATACTACTGGACCACAATGAAAAAAGAGGCCGCAGACTACGTGATTAAATGTGAGCAATGCCAAAAATATGCCCCAATGATCCACCAAGCGGGCGAGCACCTCCACTCTGTCACTTCCCTTGGCCGTTCATCAAGTGGGGAATGGAAATTGTTGACCCCTTCTCGCAGGGCGAGGTAATATACGATTTCTTTCGGTTTTGACTGACTATTTTTCTAAATGGGTAGAAGCAGGAGCATTTGCCCAAATACGCGAACATGAACCGATCGCCTTCTTATGGAAAAACATCATGTGCCGCTCTCTTCGAGTTCCACAATTGTGGGTCCCGGACGAACTCGAATTATATGAATTAGTCAGACGTCCTAAATTTTTTATCCTAAAGGATCACCCCGTGCAACATAAAATACTTCGTAGCTCCCCTCAAGATGGGGTGCTACTCGTATTATTCAGCGGGAATAGACTATCATCTCCTGCTACCCGATTACTATCTTTAAGTTGTTACCTAAAGCACACTAGTTGATTCTAAACCGTGCCTTATGCGTGCACTACCCGTCCCATGCCTATGGTCTAGGAGGCGTTTGGACCTCTATTTTGGATAGTTCTAGACTTAACTTAGGTTGCTCAAAAATGATAAAACTAGGCGGCATACAAAACAAGTTGGACTTCATATAAAAGCAATTAAGGGCTCATGTTAGCCTCCACACTTAGACAACAAATGCACGCGAACAAATTCTCACATTAAGCGTTAGACAGTTTCGAATTGGGCTAAATTAAAGCCATTAATCCCTATAGACATGATTCCTATGGATTCTGGATTCCACTATCGTATATGCGGCGCTGCTGTTCTAAGTTAACTGATTTACAGATTATAGGTGTTATAAACCTACAGACATGATTTCTAAGCGGTAGGCATCCAGACATGCAAGCAGTTTGAAGAACTCGCGTTATTCATAGACAGGATATACGAATGTCGCATACTGATTATAAAGAAGAATTGCAGATTTCCAGTCATTAATCCTGTAGATGTTGTGCCTAAGTAATTTATGCATTAAGTGACAATGAAGTCTATTGGAGTAGAGCCTAGAATTATGCATGCTTTTGATAGTGGTTTAAGTGAACCGAGTTGAGAGGTGCATCATTAACGGTTATTAAAATGAATAATGATATCTTATAGACATGGTCTTTAGCGTCTGGGACTGGTTTTATGGCTATACTTAGTCCTATAGGCATGATTTCTAGTGTACAGTGCAAGACAAGAGTAAGAATCCTATAGGCATGTCCTCTAAGTGAGCAGTATAATAACAACATCGAATTGATCAATTAAAGACCTATAGGCATGATTTCTAGATGAAGACCAGTAGAACATAATCCTATAGTCATAGAATCTGATGAATATTGTATACGGCTAAAATCGGAGAGCCCGATTTTATGACCGTTATGACATTCCGCAGCCCGCCTCCACAAGCCTCGAGGCACAGTTCGAGGTTCAACCCCGAGGGTCCCTATGCTCGACCTGGGGCAGCACAAGTCGGTGGCTACCATGGACAAGCGGGAAGTTCCCAAGGCACGTGACCAAAGCTGACAATACATGCAAGAATAGTACTAGTCTGTACCAGACTAGTAAATAGCTGTACGAGCTACGTTTCTTTGTAATAATTATACATGTACCATGTTGGGATTCGCCCTCCTATATAAAGGGGACCCTTGTCATTTCTTGCACACATGATATTGAATACAAGAACAAGAACATTCTCTGCTCTCTAAACATAAACGTTCTCCATTATCTTTCCTTTGATTTTATTGCTTACATTTATTGTGTTCTACTGATTGTTCTTCATTTATTACTCATCATTGATCGTAAAGAGCCACCATCAAGGCTCTCAGAATTGTTGGTCCTTCATCGGCCATTCCCAGTCAAGCATTTTAGCCCGACCTCGAGGCCCAGTTCAGGCTAGCTCGAGCCCCCGATTCACGACCATTCGGTTTGCATTACACACTGTCTTCAAGCTGTTATCTCGCTTCTCTAACTCACACTTAGCATCTATCACCTAAAAACTAGCATTAACATAAATCACGTATTTTTAGAACTGCAAAATCAAATTTAATTGTAATTACCGTTTTCAAGGTAAATAGTTTGGCGCCCACCGTAGGGCTAAAAATAATAGTGGTTGTTTTAGTGCTGGTTTGCTGAAAACGCAAGTTATTCTTCACACTTTTTCTTGTCCAAGAATCTTTGATTTCAGGTCAAGATGTCCAACTCAGTGAATGCACAAGAAAACCAATAGTATGCTCGGAAAATTACCGCCCGGGAGGAAAGAGAGGCAGACAGGAGGAACGGAACGGGAAACCCTCAGCACATCGTTCATATGATCATTGGGGGGACCGACGTTTCTCAAGGATCCGTGACCAAGCGGGCAAAAGTTTTCGCTGCAACAGAAGGACAAATTTGGGGCCGCATGCCCGAGGACATCCTTGCATTTAGTGAAGAGGACTTCGAGACCTTGTCTCATCCATATAACGATGCGCTGGTAATTTCATTTCTCTTAAATAACATTCAAATTAAACGTGTACTCATGGATCCAGGTAGCTCGGCCAACGTAATCAGGTCGAAGGTGGTAGAACAACTCGAATTGCTCGATCAAATCATACCTACCTCTCGAATCCTCAACGGCTTCAACATGGCCGGCGAAACAACGAAGGTGGAGATCACCCTCCCGGCCAGCGTGTCCGGCACAGTTCAAAACACCAAATTTCATATCATCGAGGGTGACATGAGGTACAATGCATTGCTTGGAAGGCCATGGATACACAACATGAGGGCAGTACCGTCAACTCTTCATCAAAAGATGAAGTTTCCGACAAAAGACGGTATAAAAACGGTATATGGAGAACAACATGTGGCGAAGGAGATGTTCGCGGTTCACGGGGAGGCACCAACTTCAAAACCCTCCACCTCGGAGGAGCCAGAGGGCAAACAGACCCCCGAGAATGATGAAAAAGACTTCTTCGCCCCCCGAACCTTTGTTGCCCCCGAAGAATCGGATGCAACAAAATCAACAGTTGAAGAGTTAGAGCAAGCTGTTTTGATCGAGCATCTCCCAGATCGAAAGGTATACCTGGGAACGGGATTGACCCCCGAACTCAGGAAAAAATTCATTCAATTTCTTATTAATAACCTCGTCTGCTTTGCGTGGTCCCATTTAGATATGACAGGGATCCCGCTGGAAATAACCACCCATCGACTAAGTGTCGATCCCAGGTTCAAACCGGTGAAGCAAAAAAGAAGACCTCAGTCCGAGGTAAAACACGCGTTCATCAAGGATGAGGTAACAAAACTCCTCAAAATAGGGTCTATTAGGGAAGTACAATATCCTGAATGGTTGGCTAATGTGGTGGTAGTTCCCAAAAAGGGAAATAAGTTAAGAATGTGCGTAGATTATAAAGACTTAAATAGGGCTTGTGTCACGACCCAAAATCCACTAAGGGTCGTGATGGCGCCGGACACGATTGTCAGGGAAGCCAACACTAAATAACTAGTAACTTCTCATTTTAAATATCCCTGAATTCACTTCTTTTATACATTTAAACAATAAAGAATAAATTTCACTGAATAAATAATGATATCTTTAACAATTTCAAAATACTGACTAATCCCATAGACATCCCAGAACCCGGTGTCACAAGTGCATGAGCTATCTCTAGGAAACAATATAATACAACAACTGCCCGGAATACAAATAGGACAGAAAGTAAATATGGAAATCTAAAAAAGACTCTGCTGGCTGCGGGTTGTCTCGAGAAGTGCAGCTCACCTAAGTCTCCGTGTCAACCATGCTGCTACGCCCACTAGGCCGCTAGAGATGCATGTGCCTGTGCAACAAAAATGCACAGCAAGTGTAGCATTAGTACAAAAACAACGTGTACTCAGTAAGTATCCCACCTAATCTCGAAGAAGTAGAGACGAGAGGTTGACTTCGATACTTACTAGTGGTCCAATAATGATACATCAATAATATGACAACTCGAGGATTTATATTACCATGATTGTAATTCAATAGAGTGAAGCAAGTAAACAATTCTTTCATTTATGTGAGATTCCCAAATTCCTCTTTCATCATTTATACCTATATTCTCAAGCCAGGAAGAACCAATATCAACTTCAGTAAATTTCAAGGCAAGCAATACAAGCATGCGCAAATCATGCCGAGGACGTATAGCCCGATCCAACAATATTTAAACTGTGCACTGCCAGAGGGTCGAATGGCGCGAACCATAGATGTATCTATTTAATCTACCGAGGCGTTCGGCCCGTTCCACAATAGATAAACACATTCAACAGTCAAATCAATAATTCATCGAGGAGCAATTATTCAGGAAAAGGCAAGTTTCTCTTTTAAAAGTCAAGTAATGATATCTAGTCTTTTAGAAATTCATTTACACGTTCTATATGTTTTAAGCATTTTTTTAAGTTTGTCAACAAGGTTGCATTTATTACAAGTAAGCATGCTTTTGGGTCCTAGACTACCCGGACATAAGCATAATAGTAGCTACGCACGGACTCTCGTCACCTCGTGCGTACGTAGCCCCCACAAATAGGAGCACATAATCAATTAACTCACCTATGGGGACAATTCCCTCTTACAAGGTTAGAAAGGAGACTCACCTCACTCCGAAGTCCATAACCGGCATTCCACGCCCTTCCGAGGACTCAAATTGATGCACAACGCTCCAAAACTAGCCAACAATTATGCAAATCCATTAATATATGATCAACTACTCATAATAATCAATTTTTAACAATTCCTAACCCCGATCGAAAAGTTGGTAAAAACGCCCTCGGGCCCACGTGCCCGAATTCCAAAATTTTTTGAAGATAAAGTTTACCCATAACCTCACGAACTCAAATATATAATTTACTCTCAACTTCATGGCCAAAATCGTGGCCAAAATCCAAGAATACTAATTTTATAGGTTTTCCCTCAAAGTCTAATATTTCTACAAATTTTCATACTTTAATCCGTATAACATCCATGTATTTGACTTATAAGGAGTGGGAATTACTTACCTTGCCATTGATGATGAAAACCCCCTCTTGAAACCCTCCAAGAATCGCCCAAGTCAAGAGAAAGATGAAAGAAAATGGCCCGATCCCGACTTTAAAACAACTCACTGCCTCCAGCCCTTCTGTACCTGCGGTCACTTGACCGCTTCTGCGGTTCCGCAGGTGCGGCCCCACTACCGCATCCGCGGTCCTTCACCAGGCCCCCTTCTTTCGCTCCTGCGCTCCTCCAACCGCAGGTGCGGTCCCGCTTCTGCGGCAACTTGACCGCATCTGCGCTCCCAACCTTCTCCCTTCTCAACTGCGCTCCTTTGGCCACTTCTGCGGCTCTGCACCTGCGGCCAAAACCTTGCAGGTGCAGTTACACCAGATACCAGCTGCTGAAATCCTTCTTCAAATTTCCAAATTTGATCCGTTAACCATCCAGAATCCACCCGAGGCCCCCGGGACCCCAACCAATCACACCAACCAGTCCCATAACATAATGCGGACCTGCTCAAGGCCTCAAATCACATCAAACAACGTCGAAATCTCAAATCACACCCCAAATCAAACTTGATGAACTTTAGAAATTCAAACTTCAACATTCGATGCCGAAACCTATCAAATCACATCCGCTTGACCTCAAATTTTGCAGACAAGTCATATTTGACATTACGGAACTACTCTAACTTCCGGAATCGGAATCCGACCCCGGTATCAAAAAGTCCACTTCCGGTCAAACTCCTCAAAAACCTTCAAATTTCTATCTTTAGCCAAATGACTCTAAAATGACCCACCGACCTCCGAATTCACTTCCGATCACGCTCCCAATACCAGAATCACCATACGATGCTATTCCCAGACTCAGAATCCCAAATGGACGTCGATAACACTGAAATGCACTTCAACCCAAACTTATGAAATTCCTCCAAAAATGCTAACTTCCACAATAGGTGCCAAAACATTCCCACATCTTCCAAAACCCGATCCGGACATACGCCCAAGTCCGAAATCATCATACGAACCTGCTGGAACCTTCGAATCCCGATTCCGAGGTCGTTTACTCAAAAATCCAATCTTAGTCAATTATTTCAACTTTAAGCTTCCGAAATGAGAATTCTCTTTCCAATTCAACTCTGAAATTCCCGGAATTCAATTCCGACCATGCGTACAAGTCATAATACCTGAATTGAAGCTACTCAGGGCCTCAAACCGCTGAACGATGCGCTAGAGCTCCAAACAGCCGGTCGGGTCGTTACAGCGTGCCCCAAAGATTTATTCCCGTTGCCCAACATCGACCCCTGATCGATGCCATGGTTGGCCACGATATCCTCACATGTCTAGAAGCCTACTCGGGGTACAATTAGATTCAGATGAACCCTGAGGATAGGGAGAAACTTCGTTCATCACGAAGTACGGTACGTACTGCTGCCCTTCGGGCTAAAAAATGCGGGAGCCACGTACCAACGCGTAGTTAATAAGATGTTCGAACACCAAATAGGCAATTCCATGGAAGTTTACATTGATGATATGCTAGTTAAGTCCCTGCGCACAGAGGACCATTTGACTCATTTGCATGAGACATTCAACATCCTCATAAGCTACAACATGAAACTCAATCCCGAGAAATGTGCCTTCGGAGTGGGATCAGGCAAATTCTTAGGCTTCATGGTGTCAAACAGGGGGATTGAGATCAACCCCGATAAAATCAAAGCCATCGAAGAAATCACGGTGGTAAACAATGTGAAGGTCATGCAACGGCTGACCGGACGGATAGTAGCCTTGGACCGATTCATATCGAGGTCATCCGACAGGAGTCACCATTTCTTCTCCTTACTCAAAAAGAAAAACAGCTTCGAATGGACTCCGGAATGCCAACATGCCTTAGAAGAGTTGAAGTGATATCTGACAAACCCACCTTTACTCCACACCCCAAAGGAGGATGAAATGCTGTACTTGTACCTGGCCGTATCCGAGGTAGCGGTAAGTGGTGTTCTGGTTCGAGAAGAACAAGGTACGCAATTCCCTATCTATTATATAAGTCGGACCCTGGGAGACGCCGAAACCAGGTACCCGCACCTAGAAAAATTAGCTCTTGCATTAATAAGCGCATCTCGAAAATTAAAGCCTTATTTTCAATGCCATCGGATTTGTCTTTTAACAACATATCCTCTTCGAAGCATATTGCATAAACCCAAATTATCGGGCCGACTGGCCAAATGGGCCATCGAACTCGGGGGGTACGATATCGAGTACCAACCCCGAATGACTATCAAGTCCCAGATTCTGGCGGATTTTGTGGCTGACTTTACGCCCGCCCTCGTGCCCGAGGTAGAGAAAGAACTTTTACTAATAACGGGCACATCTTCGAGGGTATGGACCTTGTTCACCGACGGCGCCTCGAACGTGAAAGGGTCCGGGCTCGGCATAGTTCTGAAGCCACCTACGGGCGCATGATCAGGCAATCTATAAAAACTGCAAAGTTGACTAACAACGAAGCCGAGTATGAGGCTATGATTGCCGGTCTGGAATTGGCCAAAGGACTAGGAGCGGAAGTCATCGAAGCAAAATGTGATTCCCTTCTGGTGGTAAATCAGGTAAACGGGAACTTCGAGGTTCGAGAAGACAAGATGCAAAGATACTTAGATAAAATTCAAGTCACATTGCACCGCTTCAAAAAATGGACTCTGATCCACATACCTCGAGACCAGAATAGCGAGGCCGATGCCCTCGCAAACCTGGGATCATCCGTCGAGGAAGATGACAGGGCTATTGTTCAGCTATCCAAATCAGTGATCGAGGAAGGCCATGCCGAGATCAACTCCACTAGCCTGACATGGGATTGGCGAAACAAGTATATTGATTATTTGGAAAATGGGAAGCTACCCGCGGACCCAAAAGAGTCGAGGGCCCTATGAACCAAAGCAGCCCGATTCTCGCTCGACGAAAATGGAATTTATACAAAAGAACCTTTGATGGGCCCCTAGCACTATGTCTGGGACTGGGGGACACAAATTACGTGCTCCGAGAAATCCACGAGGGCACCTGCGGAAATCACTCCAGCGCCGATTCACTAGTCCAAAAGGTGATCAGAGCAGATGGAGAAAGACGCCAAAGAATTCGTCCGAAAATGCAACAAATGCCAGAGATTTGCACCAATGATTCACCAACCCGGTGAACAGCTATATTCAATCTTGTCACCATGGCCGTTCATGAAGTGGGGGATGGACATCGTCGGACCCCTACCTACGGCACCAGGTAAAGCTAGATTTATTTTATTTATGACTGACTACTTCTCAAAATGGGTGGAAGCGCAGGCCTTCGAAAAGATAAGAGAAAAGGAAGTCATTAACTTCATCTGGGACCATATCATGTGTCGATTCGGGATTCCCTCCGAGATAACATGTGATAACGGGAAGCAGTTCATCGGAAGCAAAGTAACAAAGTTCCTTGAAGACCATAAAATCAAAAGGATCCTGTCAACACCCTACCACCCAAGTGCAAACGGTCAGGCTGAATCCACAAATAAGACCATCATTCAAAACTTGAAAAAGTAGTTGGAGAATGCAAAAGGAAAATGGATAGAAATGTTGCTTGAGGTGCTATGGGCATACCGAACAACTCCAAAATCGAGCACGGGAGAGACGCCTTTCTCTCTGGTATATGGCTCCGAGGCTTTAATACCGGTCGAGGTCAGGGAGCCAAGCGCCAAATTTCGACATGCCACCAAGAGCTCAAACAACGAGGTCGTGACTGCAGCCCTCGAACTGTTAGATGAAAAGCGAGAAGTTTCACTGGTCCGAATGGCCGCTCAAAAACAAAGAATCGAAAGGTACTATAACAGGAGAACAAATCTTCGACATTTCGGAGTTGGGGACTTGGTCCTAAGGAAAGTCACCCTAAACACTCGAAACCCTAATGAAGGGAAGCTAGGCCCGAGCTGGGAAGGACCATACCACGTCCTCGGAGTAATCGGCAAAGGGTCCTACAAGCTCGGTACCATGGAAGGCGAACAACTTCCAAGCAATTGGAACATATCAATGCTCAAACGCTATTACTGCTAAGGTGTCCTATGGAAGACACCGGAACATCCTCTGACTCAGAGACCTTGGGTTTTAACGCATGCAGTGCACTCTTTTCCTTCGATCGGATTTATCCCAAAAGGGTTTTACCGGCAAGGTTTTTAACGAGGCTACACCCATATACTACCTGAGGAGAACTTAACAAGTATTCAAGGCTTCTCTCCAATCAACTTCGAATATTGTGGGGCATCCCCCCAAGAGATTACCTCCCCGGAGAAATCAAGATGAGCCAAAGAGGATCTCGATAGAAAAATGATGTACCGGGACAAACGGTCAAATGAACCGTGTCCGCATAGAATAATCGAACCCTCAATGATGAAAACATGTATACTTGTACCAACTAATCAAAAGAGTATCTTTTACCATCAAAACACCATGCGCTTCAAAGAAGTTTACTGTTTTTACAAGAAACGGCCCAGGGCCAGAAATTTCCCGAACACTCAGGAATTGACATCAAAAACTCGAAGCCGTAAGACCTCCGGGCCAGAAACTTCGAGCTCATAAGCCCTCAATGAGGAAACATCAAGTCTAAAAGGAACGGCTCCAGAGAAAAAATCTTTCGATGTCTCGGGGACTGTCGCCGACTGTCACCCCATCGAGCTATCATAAACTCGAGGTCGTAAGACCCTAAGCGGGCGGTCTCGAGCCCGAAAGCCCACCACATGGAAATACTAGAAAATGTAAGACCTCCATGAGGCATTATCAATAATGTAAGACCTCGAGCAAGGCATGAATTATACTTGTGCCAAGTAACTTCCCTGTAAGACCTCGAGCAAGGCATGAATTATGCTTATACCAAGTAACCTATCTGTAAGACCTTAAGTAAGGCATGTTCAAATTTATAAGACCTTACAAAAGGCATAATCCCGATCTTAAAGTCAAGGCTATATATTCAAACTTGTAAGATCCCGAAAAAGGCATACATTTGATATAGACGCCGAGGCTACCTCACTCGGGGACTAAAAGGCTACGGCCGAACACAATGACTACGATCATAAGGCTCCGGCCAAACTAACGCAACTCGGGAATGCCCAACTGTCGCCATAAAATCACAGGCGCCAGCCTATATCAGAGGTCGTACCGACCCGTGGCATAAGAGCCCAAGCGCCAGCCCATATTAGAGTTCGTAGCGACCCAAGGCGTAAGAGCCCAAGCGCCAGCCCATATCAGAGGTCGTACCGACTTGAGGCGTAAGAGCCCAAGCGCCAGCCTATATTAAAGGTCGTGCCGACCCAAGGCGTAAGAGCCCAAACTCCAGCCCATATTGAGGTCGTGCCGACCCAACGCGTAAGAGCCCGAGCGCCAGCCTATTTTAGAGGTCATACCGACCTAACACGTAAGAGCCTAAGCGCCGACCTGTAGCCTCAGGACATGCTTTTGGACCTGAAGGTCGACGAACTCAAGACGAAACTTGACTCGGGGACTAAGCCCCAAATGATCCACTTACGACAGTTACAAATTGCTCAGTAGTAGCAGGAACCTAAGGGGTTAATTTGAGGTCCAAAACTTCGGGCCAATTGTCAACAAGTGTCACAGTTTATTCCTAAAAAGCAATTGGAAAAACGAGAAATAATAAAAAATGAAAGGTTTTTTACATACATATTGAAAGTTCACAAGGGTGCATTTACAAGGCCTATGCCTAAAACCCTTGCAAGGGAGAAAGCAAATAAAACCCTAATCTACTATCGGGGCTGTGCCTTCGACGGCTCCCTCGGAGGTTATGCCTTCAACAGCTTCGACCACGGCTCCCGGGTCTTCAACAGCCTTTTCCCCTTTGGGGATTCCACCTCCATCTTCATCATCTTCCGAGCCACTGCTCGACTCACCTTCAGAAGTAAGCAGGGCCGCAGCCTCCTCTTCTAGGGTCTTCACTCTCTCGATCTCGGCGGACAAATCGATGCCCCCTGCATGTATATCCTCGAGATCCTGCCTCTGAGTTTCTAACCGGGCATGTTCCACGGCTCGGGTCAATTGCAGATCGGCCTCCTTGGACACTTTCCTGGCCTGAGCATTTGCAGCAACAACATCATCTTTGTATGAAGATACGAGCGCCTCGGCTGCAGCTCTGACCCCGGATAGAGCGGCAACCAACCCAGTATGAAGATCTTTATACTTATTACTCTCCGCCTTCGCATCTTGAATTTGATGACCGACTGAGACTACCTTCCCCTGGAGGGCATCTCTCTCGGAGGCTGCCTCACTCACGTGCCGTTTGAGTTCGAGAATTTCAGAGTCTCTGGCTCGGAGCTCCTCCCTCATTAGGACATCTTTCTTCTCAAGATGCAAAGATCAGCCCAAAGGTGTTAAAACACCGAAGTCGGGTAAGCAAATAGACAAAAACAAACGGAAACTATATAACCTGCTCAATGAGACGAGTCCTCTCTTGGAACGCCGCCTCCAAATGATCCCCAAGGCCACACAACTCCTCCTCCTTCTTGGTAAAAAGGGCCCTAAGCTCATCGGCTTTCGAGGTAAGCTTCCTGCACTCACCCTCGTAGCGAGTCAACTCGGCTCGAAACCTGGCAAAGGTCTGATTATAAAGCACCTTGGCCTGAAACCATGAAAGAAACTGAGTTAGAAAGACGAAGGTCAGGAGGCCGAACAGAATTTACAAAAAATTACTTGCTCACAAAGCCTGTCAATCTCACTGAAAATAAGTGGGGTGTCAAGCTCAGGGTTTTTCTCGGACGCAGCGAAAAGCTTTTCAAATGCATCTTTATCTACGACGGGCGCCCCCACACCGAAAGATCCTTTATTTTGGGCATCCTGCATCTCCCTCGGAGGTAAAGTCGGTCCTGGAGGGGAATTGCTCACTTCAATAACCCCATCCTGATCAATCGGGGCCGTCTCTTGTTTCTGGCTAGCTTCAGAACTAGGCTCCTCCGGACCGCCTACCGAATGCACCTCAACTCGAGGAATATTTTGGCCGTCAACCGGGTCGGGGATATTACCCGATGCATCCTCGAAGGCCTCTTCAGCCCGAGGCAGGGCAACAACAACATCAAGTTCTGATTTAGGAGCCATAGGCTCAGCAATATGTGGGACGGTCAGGTTTTCTCCTCCCTCGGATGCTACCGAGGAATCATCTTTCTCCTCGCCTTCAGCTCGGGGACTCCCAGATACTTCTGGAGTTAAGGCTGCTGAATCAGCCTTAGGTCCTCCCACTTTGGCCTTCTTGGATCTCGAAGGCTCAGTCGACGATTTCCTTCATTTTTTCTTCTCTTTGTCAGGTTTCGGGGTCTCCACTTCCCCAGGCGGTGCTTCTCTCATCAAGGAGGCCTCTCCCAGACCTGCGTCGCGAATACAAAATATGAACACGGGGAATGAGGGTGCAATCGGTGATAGTTTTTCTGAGAGATTCAGTTACAGCAGAAGTGAGGACTCACCATGGTTCTTGGCCTCCCATCGAGCCCAAGACAGGTCACGCCACACGCGCTCGACATATGGACAAGTCGAATCTAAACGGCTAACCCAGCCTGAGAGATCATTAATTGCGTCAGGCAACACCGCGGCAGCTGCATCAGCGGAGGAAGTCAGTTCATGGGGGAATTGATTCAAAAGGAAAAGAAAATACCTAATTCGCGTATCCACTTACGTTTCGTGTTCCACCTTTCAGGGAACGACATCTTCTCCACCGGAATCAGGTCCGAGGTCCTAACTCGGACAAAATGGCTCATCCACCCTCCATTTCCAACCTCGTCAGTACAAGAAAAAAAGGCTTTCGAGGCCCGACATTGGAGCTTAATCAGGCCCCCGCGGAAGAGTCGGGGACTGTATATTCTGATCAAATGGCCGAGGGTGAAGGGCATCCCCTCAATAATGTTCGCAAAATATCTGATCATGTAAACAATGCACCAAAACGACGGATCAAAATTTGGCTGAGAGTCACTCGATACCGTTCGCAGAAGTCGAGGATCACGGGGTTTGCATCGTCCCTACTTCGAAGAAGGCTTGTTGACCTTAAAGTCGGAGGTCGTTTCACAGGACCCTAGGATGCATTCCTCAAGACGGGAGGGGGGGGGGGGAGGGGCTACCGTAGCTTTGCCCTTAGACAAGCGTGAAGAAGAGGAAGGCACATCTTCCTGAGGGGCAGAGGCAGAAGTCTTCACCATTCTTGCTAAAAGATTTCAGAGGAGAAATTGTAATCAGAGAAAGAACGCAAGAGAGAAATGAGAACTCTTTTGAAGGCTTGACGATGCAATGGGAAATAAGGGGCGAAGGAAGAAGTATTTATAGAGGCCAATCATGTACGTTGGAGCAGGCCAAAAGACAACCAACCGGTGTAATCAATTCCAAGGCTTTTCGAGGGCCTTGTGGATGCGACCTTTAGACACCTTTTCGGTCACATCAGTCGCTTGATATAGCGTCATGATGAGAGTATCGAAGAGGCAAGAATTCAAGTTCGTTTCTTATCGTTTTCACTCTAGGAAACACGGGGACTATCTGTATACGGCTAAAATCGGAGAGCCCGATTTTATGACCGTTATGACATTCCGCAGCCTGCCTCCAGAAGCCTCGAGGCACAGTTCGAGGTTCAACCCCGAGGTTTCACTATTCTCGACCTCGGGGCAGCACAAGTCGGTGGCTACCATGGACAAGCGGGAAGTTCCCAAGGCACGTGACCAAAGCTGACAATGGCTGCAGGAATAGTACTAGTCTGTACCAGACTAGTAAATAGTTGTACCAGCTACGTTTCTTTGTAATAATTACATATGTACCATGTTGGGATTCCCCCTCCTATATAAAAGGGACCCTTGTCATTTCTTGCATATATGATATTGAATACAAGAACAAGAACATTCTCTGCTCTCTAAATATAAACGTTCTCCATTATCTTTCCTTTGATTTTATTGCTTACATTTATTGTGTTCTACTGATTGTTCTTCATTTATACTCATCATTGATCATAAAGAGCCACCATCAAGGCTCTCAGAATTGTTGGTCCTTCATCGGCCATTCCCAGTCAGGAATTTTAGCCCGACCTCGAGGCCCAGTTCAGGCTAGCTCGAGGCCCCGATTCACGACCATTCGGTTTGCATTACACACTGTCTTCAAGCTCTTTTCTCGCTTCTCTAACTCACACTTAGCATCTATCGCTTAGCAACTAGCATTAAAATAAATCATGTATTTTTAGAACCGCAAAATCAAATTTAATTGTAATTACCGTTTTCAAGGTAAACAAATATGCTGCAGTTATGCAAATTGAAGGAATGGTTATTGACATTTTATTTCCTATAGGCATGATATCTAACAAACACATATGAGCGGAGCATGTTGAACGAATTAAATACCTATAGGCAGGATTTCTACCCGTTTCATACAAACTTTAGAATATACCCATTCCCAGTTTCACTAACACCCCAATCGTTCATACAAAAATATTATTACAGGCCCAAATTAATAAGTAAAGTTGTAATATTACATGGCAATAGACAGGCCTATAGCAGGCCCAAATAAACAATTAAATACCCAACCTTGCTGGGCCTTAAACATTTCCGGCCTAGCATACCACACAATCACAGGTCCATAGGGGAGTTCGGACCCCTTTTGGTGAGCCACAACACTAAGTATTGCATCACTTGGAATCAACATAATACGTGGTAGGGAGGTAAGGTATTAGGGACAGTTTTTAGAAGTTGTGGAATGACTAGAGCCTAGCCCTAGCGTGTCAAAGTTCACAAGGGCCTCAATTGGACCCCGAGCAGTGCTCACACTAGGAAGGCCAACAATAGAACCTAGATAGCCTTGGTTTTCAGTCGGCTAAGAATAGGACTTTAGAATGTAAAAATAACAAGTAAGGAGGGTAGACGGAGATCACTAAACTGAGCATACATCACAAATGGTCAAGCAAGCTAGTAGGTTCAGCAAGGTGCACATAGCAAAGTATCACATAAACAAACATCATGAACTAGGAGAAGAGACAGGTTTGCAAGCATACATAGTTTGCACTAGTGAACATCTAAGGGTCTAAATTAAACTAAGCCATACCTAATGCCACATTAATCAACACTTGAACACAATAGAGGGATGCATATATTGATAGCCACAGAAAGGAGAGAACAACAGATGGACCAAGACATACAAGGAAACATGTTATCACAAGAGTCCTAGAAGATAGAATAAGAAATCCAGGACAACATGAAACAAGTTTAAACAGGTCTTAAAACACTCCAATATACACATGATTCATTAAAACTTCATTCAAGTAAGGGGTTCTCATAGGGATAAGGCATTATCTAAACACAACATGCAAAACAACATACAACCACAATACTGAAGTCCAAATTAACATGTTAAGATGCTACATGGTATAGAACTAATCCTAGGAGATAAGAGATCACATGGTGCAGATTATAGTGAAGCATGACATGAACAGTAGATTATTCTCATGCATCAATTAACATAGAATGATATCAAAGATGAACACCATCACAGTTGAACCAAAGTTCAGATACATGTGTAGAAAGAAGGAAAGAAATTAAACATTATGAAGGTTTAAACACTAACCAGTAGCAGAATTAAAAGAGTGTAGAGTGTAGTAGCAAAAACCCCAAATCCCTGATGCTTCAGAGTTCACAAGAGCCTCGAGAATGGGCTCTGAGCAGTACTTGCACCGGAGGAGGTTATTCAATAGTTTAGAGAGCGTTTGAGTATATCAGTGAGTGAGTAAGAGATGAGAGTAGTGAAAACAAAGCAAGGATCCAGAGATACAGAATCCTCTCCTCTCAAAAAGGGGTTTCGTAAGAGGGGTTTATATAGTAGCATATTTCATACATAAAATAGGAAACACGGTAAAAATCAAATACAGAATAAGGAAAATATGCCAGAATCAATCAGAATCAATTTTAGGGCAACTAACACATAGAATAAGGAAGTTCAGTGATTTGAACAAGGGACAAAAAGTGACAGGCGAGAATCAAGTAGCATTCAAAATAAGGAAATACAACAGGTTCAACAGAGAATAAGTAAAATAGCATGTGAAAATCAATTAGAGTTCGTCCTAAGGTAAATAAAATCGAAAATAGGGAAAATACAACAGGTAAAACACAAATAAGGAAAATATCAGTCAAACACAAAAAGGGAAGAGTATCAATCAGAAATCAGTAAATAATAATGGAAAATCTCAAACCCTAGTTGAGATTGACACCTTGAACCAGACCAAAAATGCAAGGAACATTCAATATAACATGTGTAGTGACAAAAGATCGTCTAGATCTTCACATAATCAAAGTAAATCAGCCCGTTCTTGAGAGGTAGTTCTCGCCAAAAATAGGGCAAGAACTAAGTGACGCAAAAACATGCGTATAATGATAGAGTATCACAAAATAGGTAGGTAGATCATGGATTGATTCCATGTTTGAGCCGAAATCAGAGAGGATTAGGGGTTACGGCGGCTAGGGTTTGACAGAGAGAAAAAGGGAGGTTGAGAGAGTTCAAGGGCGGCGGGTAAAGGGAAATGGGGTTAGGTTTTCTGGGGGTTAGATAATAAGATGGGGGATTGATTGTGGGCCGTCGATATTGGAGATCATAGGCCAGGATTTTTTAAAAGGCTGGGCGGGTATGGATAGCAACCGGGTTGGATATGGTTTGGGCTTGGGGTTATTGGGCTAGTGTATGGGATATTTGGGCTGAGGTTTGGGTAATTTTAGGTCCGAAAATAGGTTTAAATTTAGGATATTATTTAAATACCCAATATTTTATCAATAAATAATTTATATAAGTAATTAGTAATTAACAAATTTGTGCACTAAAATGATTGAAAATAAAAACTTGACCTTGTAAAAATGTAAAGGGTTATTTTGGCATAAATAATAAAATTTTACATGAATATAGGCTATTATTGCAAAAATATGCAATTAGACTAAAAATGCAAATGTAATTATAAAAATGCACTAAAATATTTAAAAACATACATGTTGGTGCAAATGATGAGTTTGGATTATTAAATCACCATGAAAATATTAAAAATGGGGGCCGAACCCTGGTTCCTGAGTTGCCTACATATCCCTGGTGTTACGGGAATCAGGCCGTGTGTAGCTCTGGATCCAACGGTGAATGAAACCGATGAAGTTGTTATAGGAATGGTCGCATGTTTCGGAAAAAATGTTCTTTTGGGAAGGACAGTATCGGATGTATTTATGCGGAGCTTTGAATGTAAATTCGAGACCTTACGGGTGTATTATAGAGCGAATATTTGAACGGTCATGGAGTAAGAAGCAGGAATTGGTGATGTGTTTTGAAATAATTTCAGGATGTGAATGTTATGAATGGAAACCAGTGCGAAGATTGCTCCCGTTTGAAGAACGGTTACTTCCTGGGTTACCTGCAAAACTTAAAACACGATGCATGCAAATATATATGGGTTATTGCAAGAATTTAATCATGATGCAAATTCCCTTTGGACCATGAAGGTTGTCTTTGGACATTGAGGATAATGTCCTTAGACCATGATGTCATGGGCCATGAATTGTGTGATAAAGGATTCGCAGGCCATGAGATGATGTTCTCGGGCAATGAAAATGGTGCCTCTGAACTATGACGCCTTTGAATAATGATGTGCAATATTGAGAGATCCTCAAACCATGACATGGTGTCTTCAGGCTATGGGGATGATGCCTTCGGACCATGACGCCTTTGGACAAAATGGCGATATTTCAGCCCATGAGATGCAAAGACATGATGCTTGGTCGTATGAGAAGCGAAACAAGACAAAGCTTATTCTTGCATAATATTGAGGCAGAGCTTAGCCCCAGGAAAGAAAAAATAGTGCTAGATTTCAAGTAGCATAGCATTCGGTATTATGCTAGAAAAGGCAGAGCTTAGCCTTATGCAATTGAGGAGGCAATGCTTAGCCTCATGCAAGAAGAGGATACACTGCTTAGTCTCGATGCAAGGAAAGACAGTGCTTAGCTTTATGTAGAATGGGAGACAATGCTTAGTCTCATGCAAGGAAAGGCAATGCTTAGCCTTATGCAATTGAGGAGGTAAGGCTTAGCCTCATGCAACGGAAGGCAGTGCTTAGTCTTATGCAATTGGGAGACAATGCTTAGTCTCATGCAAGGAAAGGAGACAGGTCTTAGTCTCAAGCAATGGAAGGCAGTGCTTAGCCTTATGCAATTGAGGAGGCAGGGCTAGCCACATGCAAAGATAGGAGACAATGCTTAGTCTCATACAATTAAAGGAGACAGGGCTTAGTCTCATACGACGAAAGGCAGTGCTTAGGCTTATGCAATTGAGGAGGCCGTTCTTAGCCTCATGCAATGGAGGGCAGCGCTTAGCCTTATGCAATTGAGGAGGCAGGGCTTAGCCTTATGCGAAATGGGAGGCAATGCTTAGCCTCATGCAAAGAAACGATAATGAGTGATAGCAGAGTACTTCTTATCTAGAGACATCTTTGCGTTTGGTAGTTTTGTCGTTATATGTGTATTTGCGAATACTCCAGTTATGTTCATTGTGTCTGCATCCAAAGAAAAATTGTGAGTTTTGCGGGGGAGGTTGGTTCGTGCGTTCGCCTTCTTGCTTTGCTTTGCTTTGCTATGGAGATCCTGTTTGAGTTACCTTGGGTAACATCTGGGTGCCATAGAAATAAAATTTTCGAAGAATATGCTTGCATTTGATAAATATAGTTATTTAAAACGTAGTAGTATACAATATCAAGTAAACTAGATGAACCAATGACCGTGACACTTTTAGAGACATTGCGACTTCTTTGCACTAGAATTTTGAGGGTTCTCCATAAAATTGTGCCCCAGTTTAATAAGCGATCCACGATCGCTCCGCATATGATGAAATCGGCTGGACTTGCTACTGAATTTTGAGGGTCCTCCTTAAAATTCTGCCCCAGTTTCTGACCATGGGGGAAATGAAGATTTTATTAATATGTGACCGAACCCAGAGGGCTACCTACGTATTCCCTCTTAAATAGGAATCAGGTCAAGCATAGCTCAGTTACATCAAATGAAGAAATGTAAACTATCTAAACATAGTATCTCTTGACTGCGTCTAAGTTGATGTGTTTTGGCCAAATTTCTCTGTCCATTTCTGCAAGTATGAGTACTCCTCCTGTTAGTACTCTGTGAACCATGTAGGGCCCTTGCCAATTGGGTGAAAATATCCCTTTGGCTTCATCTTGATGCGTGAAGATCCGCTTCAGCACCAGCTGTCCTGGTGTGAACTGTCTAGGTTTGACCCTTTTGTCGGAAGCTCTGGACATTCTGTTCTAATAAAGTTGACCGTGGCATACCGCATTCATTCTTTTCCCGTCAATTAGAGCCCATTATTAATAGCGACTTTGTATCCATTCTGCATCACTGAGTTCAGCTTCTTGTATAATTCTTAAGGAAGGAATTTCAACCTCGGCGGGAATAACAACTTCAATACCGTAGACCAACATGTAGGGAGTTGCTCCGGTTGATGTGCAGACTGTGGTACGATATCCCAATAAGGCAAATGGTAATTTCTCGTGCCATTTCTTGTGGTTGTCTACCATTTTTCTCAATATTTTCTTGATATTCTTGTTTGCGGCCTCCATGGCTCCATTCATTTGATGCCTATATGTTGTGGAATTCGTATGCTTGATTTTGAAGGTTTCAGACATAGCTTTCATTAAGTCGTTGTTGAGGTTGGCAGCGTTGCCGGTGATGATGGATTCTGGTACCCCGAATCGGCAAACAATACGATCCTAGACAAAATCTGTGATGACTTTCTTGGTTACAGCTTTGTAAGATGCAGCCTCAACCCATTTTGTAAAGTAATCGATGGCCACTAAAATAAACTTGTGCCCGTTCGAAGCGGCAGCCTCAATCAGACCGATGACATCCATTCCCCAAGGGGCAAAAGGCCAAGGCGCACTTGTTGAATTGAGTTCATTTGGTGGCACCCGTATCATATTTGCATATATTTGACACTGGTAGTCCGTTTCCATAGTCATCCAAAAATATCTGCTCTCAATATTTTCTTAGCTAATACGAAACCGTTCATGTGTGTTCCGCAAGTTCCAGCATGTATCTCTTCGAGCGGTTTGGAAGCTTCCTTGGCGTCAATGCACCATAATAATCCTAGGTCTGGAGTCCTTCTGTACAAAATTCCTCCACTTTGGAAGAATGGTTGGGTAATCTTCGGATTGTGCGTTTCTGAGCATGATTTGCATGCTCCGGGTATTCTCCTTTTGCCAAGTATTCCTTGATATCACGGAACCACGGATTCCCATCCGTTTCTTCTTCAACATGAGCGCAATAAGATGGCTGATTATGGATTCTTACTGGAACGGGGTCGATGAAATTCTTGTCCGGGTGCTGTATCATGGAGGGTAAAGTGGCCAATGCGTCTTCGAACTCATTCTGGATTCTCGGAACGTGTTTGAACTCTATCTTTGTGAACCTCTCCATCAACTCTTGCACATAATATAGATATGGTAGTATTTTGGTATTCTCTGTAGCCCACTCTCCTAGAACTTGTACCAGAAGGTCTAAATCACCTATTACCAGCAATTCCTGGATATTCATGTCAATGGACAAATTAAGCCACAAGATGCAAGCCTCGTATTCTGCCATATTGTTGGTGCACGGAAATCTGAGCTTCGCGGATACCAGATAATGTTGACCTGTCTCTGACACCAAAACAGCTCCAATACCCACTCCTTTGAAATTCACGGCCCCATCGAAGAACATTTTCCAAATGTCGTAAGTTTCGGTGATATCTTCTCCAACAAATGAAACTTCTTCATCGAGAAAATATATTTTCAGTGGTTCGTATTCTCCTCCTACAGGATTTTCTGCAAGATGATCTGCTAATGCCTGTCCCTTGATCGCCTTCTGAGTTACATAAACTATATCAAATTCACTCAACACTATCTGCCATTTTGCTAGTTTCTCTGTAGGCGTGGGTTTCTGGAAAATGTATTTAAGAGGATCCATCCTTGACATGAGATAGGTAGTGTAGGCACAAAAGTAATGCCTTAATTTCTGAGCTATCCACGTCAGGGCGCAACATGTGAGTTCCAGCAAAGAATACCGTGCTTCATAGGGTGTGAACTTCTTACTCAGGTAGTATATGGCCTGTTCTTTTTTCTCTGTCTCGTCGTGTTGTCCCAAGACACAACCGAAAGCCCCATCTAGTACGGGCAAATAGAGTAGCAAAGGTCTCCCAGGTTCTGGCAGGACCAGGACTGGCGGTGTGGACAAATATTTCTTGATTTTGTCAAAAGCTTTCTGGCAGTCTTCATTCCAACTTGTTACGACATCGTTCTTTAAAATTTTGAAAATCGGCACACAGATCACGGTCGATTGCGCTATAAAGCGGCTGATGTAATTGAGACGCCCCAAGAAACTCATCACATCTTTCTTGTTCTTTGGCGGTGGCAAATCTTGGATAGCCTTGACCTTTGACGGGTCAAGCTCAATTCCTTGGCGGCTGACGATGAATCCTAACAACTTTCCAATAGGGACTCCAAAGGCACATTTTGCGGGATTTAGTTTCAAATTATACATTCGAAGTTGATCAAAGAATTTCCTTAGGTCTGCTATGTGATCTGTACCCTTCTTTGATTTGATGATGACGTTATCCACGTACACTTCTATCTCCTTTTGTATCATGTCGTGGAAAATGGTTATCATGGCTCTCATTTAAGTGGCTCCAGCATTCTTCAGACCAAACGACATCATTTTATAGCAGTACACTCCCCACGGCGTAATAAAGGCTGTTTTCTCAGCATCTTCCTCATCCATCCAGATCTGATGATATCCCGCGAAGCAGTCCACAGAGGATTGGAGTTCATGTTTGGCACAATTGTCGATCAGTATGTGTATATTGGGTAACGGGAAATAATTCATTGGGACTTGCTCTGTTTAAATCCTGACAGTCGACACATACTCTGACCTTCTCATCTTTCTTTGGAACTGGCATGATGTTAGCCAACCAGGTAGGATATTCAACCACTCTGAGAACTTTAGCTTTGATCTGCTTGGTGACTTCCTCTTTTATTTTCAGACTCATATCCGGCTTGAACTTTCTGAGTTTCTGCTTTACAGGCGGACACATTGGATTGGTGGGTAGTTTATGAGCCAGTATAGAGGTGCTCAAACCAGTCATATCATCATAAGACCATGCAAAAATATCTTCATACTCTTTCAGGAAACGGGTGTACTGTTCTTTCTCTGAGGTGATAGGTGAATGCTTATGCGAGTTTCTTTGACTGTTTCGGATATCCCAAATTAACTACCTCGGTTTCATCCAAATTAGACTTAGGCTTGTTCTCAAAATTTTCCACTTCTCCGACAATTTCCTTAGGTATTATATCTTCTTATTATATTTCCTCTGAATCACTATCCTTATGTTGCGTTGTCTCATTACATGTCACAGTTGATGGTTCATCAGGATAAGTAATAATAATGCTGTAGAGAAATGTAAAGGATAATAATGAATACTAAAATAGCAATGCATTAAATAAATTTTGAAAACAAGTACGGCTCGATGACTCGAGCAATTATTTCAAAACAAAATACGTCCAAAACAAAATACTGAAAATGTCTTAAATGCTTAAAATTGCTTTTAAAATAGGTCATGCTAATTGCCAGGCTACCTAAGAACTCGACGGGCCCGAAACGGTGCAGCAGTCCAGTTCTTGAGAATAACGCCTTTTCCCACGGTCTGAATTGTAAGGTCTTCCTCATCCTCCTCCTCAACTATTGCATTGCAATCCATGTCTTCATCGTCCAGAAATAGATTCCTCAAGCCAGCTAGAGCCTGATGTTCTTCAGATCCCCATATCACGTCAATCTGTTGAAATGTCTGGTGCAGATGCGGTACTGGTTGTTCAAGAGGGTAATAAGGGCCACGCCATGGTGGCGACCAATTCTGATACTCGTTCCAGGTGTATTCATACCCAAGCCCAAAAGTTGTGCCGTGATGCTTTAGCTGTATCAGTTTGGTGATCCCTTGGAGATTCTTGTCGAGACCCTTGCCGGGTTCATACCCTGTCCATAGCAATATGCTTTCAATCTTGTTACTCCACCATTTGTGGTTCTCAATTGCATTGACGCGCTCGATGCGATGGTACGTTTCTCCACCCAACTTCCTTATATTCTCGGCGACCGGACTAGTCTGATTGGTATAAATGGGATTGCTTCCGTCCCCGTGGATGATACTTCCTAATGATTCCATTCAAACTTTACGGCCTGGTGTAGAGTGAAGGCTACGACCCCAGCAGCATGTATCCATGATCATCCCAACAACAGATTGTATGTGGCGGATATGTCCAATACTTGAAATTCAGCATCAAACCAAGTCGGGCCCATCGGGTTGCCTTCGTACGTAGGGCCCTCGATTCCTTTGGATCTGAAGGAACTATTATGTTCTTCAAGTACTCTATGTACTTATTTCTCTAATCCTAAGTCAAGCTTGTGGAATTTATCTTGGCTTGGCCTTCTTCGACCACTGACCTCATTATTTGTACAGTAGCCCCCGAATTAAGTTCGTTATCTTCGACTGACGAGCCTAGGTTCGCGAGGGCATCGGCTTCGCTATTTTGATCTCAAGGCACATGTTGCAAAGTCCATTCTTCGAAATGGCATAGTGTTACCTGTAGCTTGTCTAAGTATCTTTGCTTGCGCTCTTCCCGAACTTCAAAGGTCCCATTAACCTGATTCACAACGAGGAGGGAGTCGCATTTGGCTTCAATCACCTCTGCTCCCAAGCCTTTGGCTAGTTCGAGACCTGAAATCATGGCCAATTGCTCCGAATGTTTAGGTTTATGCAAAATATTTTTAAGGGGATAAGTTGTTACAACACATATGAGATGACATTGAAAATATGTTTTTAATTTCCTAGAGGTGCTTATCAAAGCGAGTGCTAACTTTTCTAAGTGATGATACCTAGTTTTGGCCTCAAGGTCCGACTAACATAATAGACAGAGAATTGCGTACCTTGTTCTTCTCGGACCAGGACTCTACTTACTGCTATCTCCGAGACTGCCAAGTAGAAGTAAAGTTGTTCATCCATTTTTGGGGTATGAAGCAACGGCGGGCTCGATAAGTACCACTTTAGTTCCTCCAAGGCCTGCTGGCATTCTGGCGTCCATGCAAAATTTTTCTTCTTCCTAAGCAATGAGAAGAATCGGTGATTCCTATTTGAGGATCTCGAAATGAATCGTCCTAGGGCGGCTATGCACCCCGTTAGCCTCTACACGACCTTTACATTATCTACGACCTTGATATCCTCGATAGCTTTGATTTTATTGATCTTGATTCCCCGATTGGACACCATGAAGCCGAGAAACTTGCCCGAGCCAACCCGAATGCGCACTTTTCTGGGTTGAGCTTCATACTGTACTTCCTCAGTATATCGAAAGTCTCCTACAAATGCTTCAAATGGTCCTCTGCTCGCACGGACTTAACTAGCATGTCGTCAATATAAACTTCCATAGATTACCTTATTTGTTGTTTGAACACGCGATATACTAGGTGTTGATAGGTTACACCAGCATTTCTTAGTCCAAACGGTATTACATTATAACAATAGGTGCCATACTTAGTGATAAACAAGGTCTTTTCCTGGTCCTCCGGGTTCATCTGTATTTGGTTGTACCCGGAGTAGTCATCAAAAAAACTGAGAGTCTCGTGGACGGTCGTGGAATTGATCATACGATCGATGTTAGGCAAGGGAAAAGAATCCTTGGGCATGCTTTATTCAGGTCTTTATAATCTACACACATTCTAAGTATATTTACCTACTTAGGGACTACCAGTATGTTTTCTAACCATTCGGGGTACTTTACTTCCCGAATGGATCCTATTTTGAGAAGTTTGGTTACCTCATCTTTGATGAAAGCATGCTTTACCTCGGACCGAGGCCTCCTTTTTTGTTTCACTGGGAGGATCTTCGGGTCCAAGCTTAGTTTATGAGTAGTGATCTCTGGTGGGATCCTTGTCATATTGAGATGGGACCAGGCAAAACAATCCTTATTAGCTTTAAGAAATTGAATAAGTTTTTTCCTGAGCTCGGGAGTTAACCCCGTGCCCAGGTATACCTTTTGATCGGGCAGATGCTCGATTAATATGATTTGTTCTAGCTCTACTACCGTTGATTTTGTGGCGTCAGAATCATCGGGGATTATGAAGGATCGAGGTATCATACAATCATCATCCTCGTGAGTTCTTTGCTCTTCCGGTTGGGTCGAGGCTGGTGGTTGTGGTTGCTATTTGGCCTCTTGCTTTCCCTTTGAATCAGATCCCTTTGTCGATGAAAGTGTTGATACCGGTATCACTTCTTCGATTGCAAACATCTCCTTGGCGGCAAGTTGCTCCCCGTACACTATTTTGACTCTCTCCGATGTCGAAAACTTCAGAAATTGGTGAAGGGTCGAGGGTACTGCACTCATGCTATGGATCTAAGGCCTTCCGAGCAGCGCATTGTACCTCATGTCACCCTCGATCACGTGGAACTTTGTTTCTTGGATGGTCCCCGCCACGTTTACTTGTAAGATAATTTTACCTTTGCTTGCCATGTTGAAGTCATTAAGTACTCGGGCTACGGGCATAATTTGATCTTGTAGGACCATCTGTTCCACGACCCTCGCTTGAATAATGTTGGCCGAGCTTCCTGGATTAATTAACACACGTTTAACTTGAATTTTATTCATAACGACAGATATTACCAGTGCGTCGTTGTGAGGTTGTTCGATCCCTTCTGCGTCCTCGTCATTGAAAGACAAGGTTTCTTCTAGTAAGTAGTTCCGAGTTTGCTTTTCCCTTGTGATCATCACCTTGGTGCGTTTAAATATTGGTCCTTGAGGAACATCGACCCCTCCAATGATCATATGAATAACATGTTATGGATCCTCTTGCTCGTTCTGTCTGTTTGGATCTCTGTTTTTAAAGTGGTTCTTGGCCCGATCACTTAAGAATTCTGAAAGATGCCCCTCATTAAATAATCGAGTTACTTCCTCCCTTAGCTGCCTGCAATCTTTTGTTCTGTGACCATGGGTGCCATGAAATTTGCATATCTGGTTGGGGTTTCTCTAGGCCGGATCGGTCTGTAGAGGTCGAGGCCATCTAGTATCCTTGATACGTCTTATGGATGACATGATGGCTGATGCATCTATGCTGAAATTATATTCCGATAATCGAGGAGCTTCTTTGGGTCTGGTATCCCTATCAAGACCACATTTGCTTACAAGTCCCCGTGAACTTTGGCCTCGATCATTTCTCCCCTCATTCCGTGCAAAGTTTCATCAAGACCCGCTGCCTCTTCTATCTCCGTTGTACGGTTGGTATCAATCTCTATTCGACCTTGGCTCTCGATCGATATCCCTTTTGATTTTATCCATGGGCTTGTTAGGATAAATGGACCCGGAGGGAGTTCCCAGTTGATCATCCTCGACCCTGATCTTTGACTGATATCGATTATGTACATTGGCCCAAGTGATAACTGGATACTCCTTCAAATTTTGCTTCAACTACTATGAAGCTATGGAACCCCAAACATTGAGACCTTGAGTGAAGGCCTGAACGGTCCAATCGTCGGTGACCGGTGGAAAATCCATTCTCTCAGTTTGGAACTGAGATACAAATTCCCTGAGCATCTCGTTATCTCTTTGCCTTACCTTGAAGAGGTCCGACATTCTTGTTGCAACCTTAATGGCTCCGGCGTGCACGCTTACAAAGGAATCTGCAAGTATATCAAGTAAATCAATAGAATTAGGTGGTAAATACCATATCATGGCACCCTTTGATAGAGTCTCCCCAAATTTCTTCAGCAATACGGATTCAATTTTGTCATCTTCCAAGTCATTTCCTTTGATGGCGCATGTATACGAGGTGACGTGTTCATTCGGATATGTTGTCCCATTATACTTTGGAATCTCGGGCATACGGAACTTCTTTGGGATTGGCTTTGGAGCCGCACTTGGGGGGAAGGGTTTTTGTACAAAATTTTTAGAATCTAGTCCTTTTAATATCGGAGGTGCCCCCAAGATTTCGTCGACCCTGGAATTATTTGTTTCCACTTTCTTATCATTTTCCTAGATCTTCTTTTCCCCAGTCTCAATTCGCTTCTTCAGTTCCTCGAGCATCTTTACGATAGCAAGATTAGTCTCCGATTCTCCTCCATTTGATCTCTTTAGCACCGATTTGGCTCTATGAACAACTTCTTGTGATGGCTCGAGCTCGATCAATCTAGGGGCACGATTCTGATTGGATTTGTGCTATTGCATCTTGTTGAGTTTGCAACATTTCGAATATCATTCGAAGGCTAATCAGGCCTACTTCACCACTCTATGTGTTTTGATCGGCTGTTCGAGCGTCTCTGCGGATGCTATTTTCAAGATCGACGCCCGAATTCCCATTAATGGCAATATGGGAGCTGATGTCCATTGGGTCCACGGCCGGAACTCCATCGGGGTTGACTGGAGGTACTCCGTTTCCTGGGGCGGCTATGTTTTCGTTCATGCCATGAAGACCAAGGCCATTTCCTCTGTGTGTGGGTGCCACTTGGGAATTTGACGTGTTGATCCTGAAATCAAAGACACTTCAAAGAACAAGCGTAAAATAATGTGTGTTACGAAAATTGTACCAGGAAATCACTGTTATCCTTAGCCCCACGGTGGGCGCCAAACTGTTTACCCTTAAAATTGGATAACAATCAAACTTATAAGTGGTTTTAAGGATATGTGATTTTACTTGGCACAAACTGATAAATATGAGGATTAATGCTAAAATTAATAGTAAAATAAAGCAAACCAATGTGATTAACAACTTTAGCCCTCAAGATAGATCGCCCTTGAACCAACTGAGTATGCTATTGGAAAAGTATGAATTGAACAGTAGAGCATAAGAGAGAAAAATGTAGTATATTGCTTGATTATGCGTGAATGTATGATGATTACAAAATGATTAGGACCCTCTTTATATAGTAGAGGAATCGTATTTATAGTATAATTCTAATTACAGAAGGAAATCTGATGTTCTAACTTCAATACCACACAAGAGGGGGGAGGGTGATTTGTGTGATATCCAATTTTTCGCCTAAACTGATTATGTAAGGACCTGGTTCTTCTAAGTGTTTCTTAACCTACTATTGCAGAAATAGTAAATGCGGAAAGTAAAGAACACAAGTATTTTACGTGGAAAATACCTGGCCGAAAAGGTGAAAAATCCATGACCTACTTCTCAGTAGGATTTTCCCAAACTCTCCACTAAATCACTGAGCCAAAAATTGCATTTACAAAACACTTTTGTAAACCTAGGATTAACTCTAATCCCGTTGTGGCAAACAACCTCTAATGTTGCGTCAATTTTAAGTTAACTCTAACTTAAATACTCTGAGTACCTATTACAATTGCCACTAGATAAAGCTGAAAGGTACAATATGAAAACACCTACTACAATTGAACTAAAATAAAATACAGACACTTGGAACTGGCTCTTCTATCTGGTTCATGCAGCTTCAAGTTTGCACACTTGAATCACACACAAACTGCTTGCAAAATGCCTTGCTACTTTGCTCTCAATTCACGTTTAACTTCTACTTTTGTGAATCACCTATAATGTGAGAACATCCTGCGATTTATAGAGTTAGTAGAATAGAAAATTACTAGAGTTCTAATGGTACTCTTCCTTGGTGGAAGATTCTAGTTGATCTCAACTTCTAATTCCTCCCTTATCTTGGATAGTGTTCTCTTTGAGTAAGGAGACCTTCTCCTTATCAATTATGCGACCTTTTTATTAGGAGATATCAATTATACCAATTTAAGCTTATCTCTTTCACGTACATCCCTCTTGGTCGAATCTTCCCGTGTCTACGCACACCAGGGATGGACATGGTTCATGCCTGAGCTTCCTTTCAATCTTCAAAGCAACCTTCACTTGGGCCAACAAATTCCCCCTTTTTGCTGATGACAAACTCTGTGCTTTTTCATAAGCTTAGGCCCTATTTCAACTCACCTCAACATCAACACAATGTTAGAAACATTTTTCCTTTTTATCACTTATCATCGAGGACGTGGTATATTAGGTTATAAACATCACTGCTCAAAGTGTAAAGCACAATATTTTTCCCCCTTTTGGCCTCATCAAAAAGTTGCATAAATATGTAAGATAAACAGATTTTAAAACTTACTCATGGCCATTGGGGCTACTTCAAATGCAATTATGGATTAATCATCATAGATCAAGCTAAGAATTTTAACCGTCAAAGAAATATAAACAAATAGTTAGAACAAAAGACAGTGAATTTTATTGATGATTGATAATATTCTACCACAAAGCATAAGAAGAAATAAAAACACTGGAAACATGAGCAAAAGAAACAAAAAATCCCGAACTGGGTCACTGGTTGATCTACACTAGGCTAGGAGGCTTAAGGCTGGGAAGGACCATGCGCTTGGTTTTTGGCTTGGAGGATTTTCAGCATATCCTGAAGAATGCCATCATTCTTCTCCTGCCAGCTCAGTTCTGAGAGCATCTGTCTCAGTATCCACCTCAGCCAACCTCTTCTTCAACCTCTCAATCTCAGCATCCTTAGCCCCACTTTCTTGCACCAAGCCCGCACCTTGATATTCACTGGTACCTTCTTGGATGAACCAAGTTCTTTAGGAGTGGCATGGACTTCATAGTCACAAGAAACCAGAGTATTTTTCCCAAAATGATCCTTGCTTGTACTGGTCTCCCACTTCTTCATACGTACCTTGAAATGTGCAAGCACTGTTGTGAGAATGAAGCCATAGGGAATGACATGAGTCTTGGTGCCATTGATAACCCTATCAAGAAGCTGGATTATAAATCCAAGCAAATTAATCTGCCTCCCACTATCCAAACACTCTATCAGGACCAAGTCCATAAATTTTGCAATGTGCCTCCTTTACTGCCTTGGCAGAACACATTTGTTGACAAATTCGAACAACACTTTGTGGGGTGGCTTCTTCTCACTCTTGTACACAGCCTTGGGCTCAATTTCCTCGTCATTGTCACTGAATTCTCTGATAATGGCAAGGGCAGTAGGAAGATTTTCTAGGCTTGGCAATTTGATCTTTGTATAGTCATTGTACCCCGCAACAGGTACACCCAGAATTTCTCCCAACTCCTTCACATCGAAAGAAACTTGCACTTCTTTCACCATATTGGTAACCCTTCCATTTTTCACCTGAGCATTTGCCATAAACTCAATAATTTCATTCCTGGCCAACCTGTCATCCATCTTAAGGACCATGTCATTCCAGCCTTGCAATTCCAACTTCTCCGAAAGCAACACCATTCCTTGCTCCTCCAAGTCCTTGAGGAGTCTGCCCTTCAAAATTTTCCTCTTGCAAAACTTGGCCATCTTTTCTTTCTCAGTGTGAGAATCGTGTTCTTCCTCTCCACTCCATTCCTCTTCCTCAACAATTTTTACTTGTTTTGACTTCACAACAGATCTTGTTCTTTTTGCCAAGGTAGATGGTTCAACAGACTTTGACTCAGAAACAGACTTCTTAGTGGAAGTCTTGGCTTTCTTGGGTTTGGGAGTAAGAACCTCCACTTCCTCTGTCTCATCTTCATCTAGAAGGACCAGGTCCATCTCATCAACATCAGCAGCCTCAACAGGCTCACTCATCTTCTTCTTTCCCTTAGAAACTGCTTTTCTTCTACTTTTCTCCAAGGCTTTCTCCAATTTTTCCTCATTCTGCTTTTTCTGGATTCTTGTGGCTCTGCTTCTTGTGGGAGGAATTTCAACAGTAACAGAAGGGACAGAAGGGGCAACTTTCCTTTTCTTGTTTGCCCTAGCGGTGCCAGGGGTTTTATCCTTTGAACTTCCATTCTTCGTTGGGTTATAACTATCAGTCACTTTTTTCCAGTAGTTCTGCGAGGGTTTCCTGTTCAGATGGAACAGGTTCATCTACATTTTTCCCAAGTTGAACCAACCCTTCAGCAGCTTCACAGACCCACTTCCCCCTGTTTTGCTCATACTCTCTTCTATTTCAGCAAATTCCTCTCCCCAAACAACCATTGCACCAGTTTCTTATGTTAGATCAACAGGAGTGGGTGAAGAATCAACCACTCTTTTACCCTTTCCCCTCACAGCACTCCTAGCACCCTTGCTCTCTTTTTCTTTTCCCTTTTCATTTTTACCGCCAACTTCTCCAGATTCTGTAGTCTCAACACCTGCTATCGACCCTACCAGTACAAATATATTCTCCAAATTTGCAGCAACTTCAGAAATTATCTCAGGAGTAACATTAGGACCAGAAGATACCTGTTCAATTTCGCAAGAACCACTTTCTTCCCCCTCAGTAGCAGACTTAAATGAATCTTCAGATTTTTGGGATTTTTCTTCCCTACCTACTTTCAATTGTTTGTTTATTTTCTTGAACTTCTCTCCTCCAGCGATAATCTTACGAGCCATCATTTTTACTCTATTTTTTTTAGAGATTAGGGTGGTTGAAGGAGTGGTAGTGGGTGTGGAAATGTTTTCTTGTGGTGGTGATGAAGGGTTTTCAGGAGTGTTGGCCATTTCTGTGCTCGGTTCTGGAAGAAAAGAGAAGTAGATTGTATTTGGAAGATTAGAGAAGATGGAGAGTGTTTGACGGCTTGAAAAATAGTGGAGTGAATAAAGCAATAATGTTGATCAATATAAAGAGAGGTAATTAATGGGTAACAGCAGGCTTTTCAGACTTTTAGAAGTCTAATCAAACTGAATTTCGATTTGAAAAGACGTTGGAGTCTATCCCTAATATCTAGGTAGTTTAATTTGGTTAGGAGTCTTTGAACGGAACTGGTTTACTTGTAGCAGATAAGTTGAAAAAAACTTTGGAATTAGGTAGGACTCTGCTCATGATCCAAATATAATTATTTCAAATTATGCAGAGTGTAGAACACATGCCTATTTATCTTGATAAACCAGGTTCTTCACTACAAATTCTCTCGTGTAAGTCTAAATTTGCCAAAATAGAGAAAATATCATTAGAGATTAATAAGTCATTTTAGCACATGGCACAGGAGTATACAACTAAAAGTATGAGACTGAGCAAGATTTAATCTAATTATACACAATTTCCAGACTTTCTAACCAAAAAAAAATTCAATTTTTTTTAATCAGTTTTTTTTCGTTTAACATTGAACTGGACCTTTTAGGTGATCTTAATCATCCCTAATTCCAACATGTTCCTCTTAAAGTGATCTCTACTTAAGTCTTTTGTGAAGATGTCAGCTATTTGCTTGTCAGTAGCACAGAACTCCACAGTGATCAAACCCTTCTCATAATTATCCTAAAAAAAATGGTGCCTAACACGTGCTTAGTTATCTTATGATGAACCAGGTTCTTTGTCATACTAATGGAACTAGTGTTATCTCTAAACAAAGGGATACAACCAACATCAATTCCAAAGTCCATTAATTGCTGTTTGATCCATAGAAATTGAGCACAATATGAAGCAGCAACAACACACTCAGCTTTAGCAGTAGATAAGGCCACTAAATTTTGCTTTTTGGTAGACCAAGAAACAAGACATGAACCGAGAAAGTATGCCATACTTGAGGTTCTCATCCTATCCACAAGAAAACCTACATAACCAGCGTCAACATATCCTACCAGGTTGAAATTACTACCTTTTAGATACCAAAGACAAAGGTCAGTGGTGCCTTTAAGTATCTTAAGATTCTCTTGACAGCAGTCAAGTAGGACTCCTTTGGATTTGCCTGAAATTGAGCACAAAGGCCTACACTAAAAACAATGTAGATATAAAAGAGAACCAATCATTCCCCTATACAACATCTGATCAACAGATGAACCATGTTCATCTATATCTAGTGTTGTGGCTGTTGCTATAGGAGTATCTATTTCATTTGATTCTTCTATTTTAAACCTTTTAAGCAACTCTTTCACATATTTCTACTGATGGATCATAGTTCCATTTGAGTTTGTTTAATTTGTAAGCCTAAAAAGAAGTTAAGCTCACCCATCATACTCATTTCAAATTTATTCCCCATTAGTTTAGCAAATTCTTTACTTAGCTTATCAGTAGTTGCTCCAAAGATTATATCATCAACGTATATCTACACTACTAAGAGATGTTTACCTTTTTCCTTCAAGAATAAAGTGTTATCGATTTTACCTCTTTTGTAGCCATGCTCAAGCAGGAATTTTGATAATCTTTCACACCATGCCCTAGGAGCCTGCTTGAGACCATAGAGTGCCTTGTCAAGTTTGTATACATGATCAGGACACTCCTTGCTTTCAAACCCTGGAGGTTTCTTGACAAATACTTTTTCATTTAGATAGCCATTGAGGAAGGCACTCTTGACGTCCATCTGGGGAAGGGTGAATTCCATGTACGCAACAAAGGCTATGAGAAGTCTTATTACTTCTAACCTTGCAACTGGAGCAAAGGTTTTATCATAGTATATACCCTCCTCTTGGCTATATCCTTGAACCACCAATCTTGCCTTGTTCCTTGTAACTGTTCCATTTTCTTCAAGTTTGTTTTTGAAGACCCATTTTGTGCCAATTACTGATCTGTCCTTGGGTCTTGGTACCAGATGCCAAACTTGACTTCATTCAAATTGGTTGAGTTCATCTTGCATTGCATTTACCCAGTCCGCATCCTGCAAAGACTCAGCAACATTTTTAGGTTCAATAAGAGATAAGAAAGCATGAAAGGCACAAAGATTCTTTAATGAAGATCCGGTTTTGATTCCAGAGGTTGGGTCAGTGATTATATTCTCAATGGGATGAGAACTTTGATACTTGTAAGATTTCACAACCAACTGGTTTCCCCTTGATGTTCCTTCATGCTTTGTTGTTGAGGAACAGGTTCACGGACAGGTTCCCTTGAGGTTTGAGAGTCATTTCCTCTTTGTTCTATTCCCCCTGTCATGTTGCCCTGGGTAGAAGAACCTCTTCCATCACCTGTTCCTTCCTCTAGAGTAGCTTCAGTCTGGGCTGCGGTTTCATTTGAATATCTTACCAACCCAATTGCTTCATCATCATGTTCCTGCCTCTCAGAAAGAATGTTAGTTTCATCAAAAACCACATGAACACTTGCTTCTACACACATAGTTCTTTTTTTATATACCTTATAAGCCTTGCTATGTGAAGAATATCCAAGAATACTCCCTCATCACTTCTGGGATCAAACTTACCTAGGGAGTCTTTACCATTGTTGTGCACAAAGCACTTTCATCCAAATGCCCTAAGATGGGTTATGTGTTTTCTCCCTTTAAGTAACTCATAGGGAGTCTTCTCTACAAGAGGTTTAGTCATGCACCTATTTATGATGTAGCATGCAGTATTTCAGCTTCTGCCCAGAAGCTATGGGGTAGTTTACTAGAAAGAAGCATAGTCCTAGCCATATCTTCAAGTGTCCTATTCTTTCTTTCAACTACTCCATTTTGTTGTGGAGTCCTAGGAGCATAAAAATTATGATCTATGCCATGCTCATCACAAAATTCAGCAAACTTAGCATTTTCAAATTCAGTGCCATGATCAGACCTAATTGATGCAAGTTGATTACCTAGTTTTTTCTGAGTTTTTTTTAACAAAAGAAGTAAACATGTCAAATGCTTCATCTTTAGATGTTAAAAACAATGTCCAAGTAAACCTAGAGAAATCATCAACAAGCACCATCATATATTTTACCACATCTGCTTAATGTTCTCATTGGACCACAGAGATCCATATGGACCAGTTCCATCGTCCTGGTGGTGCTTACCACTTTCTTGCATTCAAAGAGGATCTTACCTGTTTCCCCCTTGCACAAGCCTCACAAACTTTGTCTTCCTTGAACTTGATGTTAGGCAACCCTATCACCAGGTCCTTGGAGACTAATTTGTTGAGTTGACTCAGACTTGCATGTCCAAGTCTCTTGTGCCAAAGGAGGGGATCATTGTCCAACACACTCAGGCAAGTGAGTTCATTTTCTGAAAGTGTGGATAGATCTACAATATATATATATATATATATATATATATATATATATATATATATTGTTAACTCTTATTCCATGCAAAACAATCTTGTCAGTGGTAAGATTTATCACAAAATATTTGATAGAGGTGAATGCTACCAAGTTACCTCTATCACATAATTGTGATACACTGATTAGACTGTATTTTAGGCTATATATCAAGTAGAGATTCTCAATAGAGTGGGAATCAGTCATACCTACCTTTCCAACCCCAATGATCTCACCTTTCTTCCCATTTCCAAAGTAGACATTACCTTCTTTGAGGTCCTCAAGTGAAAGGAACTTGTTCTTGCTTCCTGTCATATGCTTTGAGCAGCCACTATCCATGTACCATATTTGGCTTCTCCCCTTCACTTGGACCTGCAAAAGGGGAAATCAGGGGTTAGTCTTAGGAACCCAAACTAGTTTGGGTCCCTTTGTATAGGCAAAAGGGTGAATCAGATTCTTTTTAGCCCAACTTGGCAGCCTATTTCTTCCTTGAACAAATTTTTATTCTTTTGATTGGCCTTTTCTTTTGCAGTGCAATCACTTTTATAATGAACAGTTTTACCACAGGTGTGCAAATCTTGTTTTCAGAAAGTGTGAGGTACTTGCTTTTGAGATCCCACTTAGGTGCAGGGGTCCCGTAGCCAAGTCTTCTCTTGTTGCTACTATGGTGTTCATGTGTCCATGAAAGTGCATCGGAGGACCTGTTCCATTAATAGATTCTATCTAGCTGGTGCTTGACCTTGCTTAGATCCTCCTTTAGAATTCTTATATGCTCATCTCCTTTGTACAACTCATTTTTTATTTTTCCTACATTTTCTTCTAAAGTGAGTTGTGTGTGATCAGCTTTCTTTTCACCTGTTCCTAATTTCAATTTTAGATTTTCAGATCTAAGCTCTAGGACAGTAGGGTCAAGTTCATGAACCTGGTACTTTAACACAACATTTTTACTTTCACTTTCACTAGCCCTAAGTTCTGATTTTTGCACTTAGCTTTCAAAATCACACATTCCTTAGACAGCTGTTCCTTTTCATTGTTTAGATCCTCATATCATCAATGAAATGTAGAAGTGACTCAGATAGCCTTTCTTTAGACAAAAATTTAACCTTGTCTTTGAGATGAATTACACTTATCTTAGATTCCTCATTAGAATCTCCAATGGCCATAAGTGCTTGTTCATCTCCATCTTCATCATCTGAGCTTTCTCCCCAAGCAGCAACCATAGCCTTTGTTGATCCTTTGTTCTTCTTGGGTTGAACCTGTTCCTTCTTCCTATTTCTTCGTTCAACTCTTTCCTTCTTCCAATCAATTTCCCATTGAGGGCACTTTTTGATGTGGTGATTAGTCTTCCCACATTTGTAGCACCCCTCATTGGTTTTCTTTTTAGGAATCCTTGGTTTTCTGTAGCTTCACTTCTTGAAGGACCTTTCCTCGCATTAGGTACTTCTTGAATTCCTTTGTGATCATGGCCATTTCACCATCTTTTAGTTCAGAACCTTCAGTGATTTTGAGTGCCAGGCTCCTTTCCTTCTTGGGTACATCCATCTTTATGGTTTGCCTTCTAAGTTCATGAACAGTGAGATTTCCAATTAGCTCATCCAACTTAAGAGTAGAAATGTTCTTTTATTCCTGAATGGCAGTGATTTTGCTCTCCCAAGTGACTGGCAGAACTCTTGTCAAAATCTTCTCAACTCTATCTTCTTCAGGAATAATCATTCCAAGAGAAGTTCATTTGTCAGTGTGGTGAACCTTGTATACATCTCTTGGATGGTTTCCCCTTCCTTCATGGTGAAATTCTCATATTGAGAATATAGTGTTGTTCTTCTGGACCTCTTCACTTGAGGTGTTCCTTCATGAGCCACTTGCAAAGTGTCACAAATTTCCTTAGCAGTGGTACAACTTTGAATTCTGCTATACTCGTCTGGACCAAGTCCACACACAAGCCATTTCTTGGCCTTAGCATTCTTATCCCATTTCCTCAAGTCCTCAGCAGTGCAGTCAACTCTTGTTTTTGGCACATATACTCCTTCAGCATTTTTCTTCATGGTAGCCAGGGGACCATCAGTGACAATATTCCATAGCTCAAAGTCTTCTCCGATGATGTGATCTCTCATCCTGTTTTTTCCACCAACAGTATTACTTTCCATTAAAGAGTGGTGGCTTAGCAGTGGATTGCCCTTCCCAGTTTCCAGGTGGTGCACTCATCTTGATATGTTCCTAAGGTGTTAGCCTCTTCAAGGATAACCTGCTCTGATACTAATTGATATTTTAACTTCAATACCACACAAGGGGGGGGGGGGTGATTTGTGTAGTGTCCAATTTTTCACCTAAACTGATTATGTAAGGACCTGGTTCTTCTAGGTGTTCCTTAACCTACTGTTGCTGAAATAGTAAATGCGAAAAGTAAAGAACACAAGTATTTTACGTGGAAAATACCTGGCTCAAAAGGTGAAAAATCCACGACCTACTTCTCAGTAGGGTTTTTCCAAACTCTCCACTAAATCACTGAGCCAAAAACTGCATTTACAAAATACTTTTGTAAACCTAGGATTAACTCTAATCCCGTTGTGGCAAATATCCTCTAACTATTGCGACAACTTCAAGTTAACTCTAACTTGAATACTCTGAGTATCTATTACAGTTTCCTCTAGATAAAGCTGAAAGGTACAATATGAAAACACCTACTACAATTGAACTAGAATAGAAGACAGACACTTGGATCTGGCTCTTCTATCTGGTTCAAGTAGCTTCAGGTTTGCACACTTGAATCACACACGAACTGCTTGTAAAATGCCTTGCTATTTTGCTCTCAATTCACGTTTAACTTCTGCTTTTGTGCGTCAGCTGTAAAGTGAGAACATCCTGTGATTTATCGAGTTAGTAGAGTAGAAAATAACTAGAGTTCTAATGCTACTCTTCCTTGGTGGAAGAGTCCTAGTTGATCTCAACTTCTAACTCCTCCGTTATCTTGGATAGTGTTCTCTTTGAGTAAGGAGTCCTTCCCCTTATCAATTATACCAAGTTAAGCTTATTGCCTTCAGGTGCATCCCACTTGCTTGAATCTGCCCATGTCTATGCACACAAGGGATGGACCTGGTTCATGCCTAAGCTTCATTTGTCAATCTTCAAAACAAACCTTCACTTGGGCCAACAAAATCCCATGATTGGCTAAATGTCCGGTCTTGACTTGATACATGCCGAGATTTCTGCCACGATCCTTGCCCGATCACGAATATCTCGGCTTTCTATTATTCGACCTAGCAGGCTTCCTTCGATCTCGCTCGATTTCTTTCTCGCTTCGGTCTCGATCACAGCTGATCTCGATCTTGATCGGCCATCGTTCCACGTGCTTACCAATCCATCACCGTACTATGGTCCAATATAACCGAGGCCGAGTCTTAATCAGTCACCCCGATTTCGGTTAGTCATACAAAATTAGGCAAGCTCGATTTTAACAATATACAATTTTCGAACAAGAGAATACGTCGGATAAGACACTTAAGGTGAAAGAATGATCAAAATAAAGAACACAAACCTAAGTTAATTAACATTGTGAAAAGTAAAATAAAAAGAAGAAAACAACAACCAGGTAAACAAAAATAATATTGAAGGAGAGATAGATAATCTAAAGGGCGAAAAAATAAAAATGTGTATATAGTGTAAGGTTGGAGTAGTAGTTTGGCTTTTGACAAAAAAGAGTTAAAGTGGAAAATAATTACTGAGTCTTCAGATTTGAAATTAAGTTACATTCACTGTTAGTGTACGATAATTCTTTTGACAGACTTCAACAGATTACCCGCTATGTTTTTTATAGGTTAATAAATCTTACGAGTTACGTGTTGTAAATAATATTAAGGTCTGTAAACTTTTGAATTAGTTTTCTATACTTTGTCAATGAATAAATAGGAGCCCCTTCGATTTTACTGTTACAGGTGAGTGATATTTTTTGTTAGAAACGTCTGAGAGAAGTATCTGCAGGTTACCAAGTGTTTATTGTTACTTTTTTGGGACCACTGCCTGCCTCGTATCAATCTGCACTTAATTTGGTGCAACTGTTGGTCAATTTCGAAACTTTTTGTGTAATTTACTGCATGCAGATTTTATATATTTTGAATGTCTGCTGTTTTTTCTTCTTGTTTTCAATTTAATTTGAAAGGAAATGCGAGTAGAAGTCCTTTTTGGGCTGCTTTTTTTTTTTAATCAAACTAATTCCTTACAAATTATTTAAAGAAAATTACCAACACATTTTTTTTGTCTAAAGGCCACTAAGAAAGTTTGATGAACATACTTTAGATGGGAAAAAAAGGAACAATGTGTGTTATAAGTTGGAAAAAAAACAACACCACTATTGGAAAACGACCAGACGTTCCACTTTCTTGCTAATATTAACAAAATTCTCAGTCTCAGTGTTTTGAAAAAAAATTTTCATGCCAATAAATCAGCGAAATAATGGTTTCGATATATAGAAAAAACTAATACTATCATTTTTTGCGATATAACTTACAGGACATCAGGGCACAGAAATGGTAAGAAGATTGGATTTAACGTAACACAGTAATGCTTTAGAATAAATCATGAATATGAATATGATGCCAGAAAAGACAATTGGATAACCCTTGAGCCCCCTTCACCAAATAGTGTAATGTTGATTTTCCACCTTCTTATTGGTAGTGGGAAGGGGAAATCTGCTAAATGCTTACAACTTTTTCTTTGCTGCAATCATTAATTTGTCTGCAAATTAAGTTCGACGGTTCACAAATAAAGGTAGAAGATATTAACTTAAACGAGAATTGTACAATTTTGATGGTTAAAACAACAGTATTTTGGTTGGTGGAACGTTTTAATTAGGTAAAAGCAAAGGAGAAAACACATACTACTACTCCATTAATTTATTGTCTTTTTTCTTTTGGATTGTCATAAAAGACAGGTTTGTCCGTATCGTTGCTTTTGTTTTCACAGTAAGAACTATTCCGTGACTGTTCAACCACAGTTATATATGTTTTATTAAGTTGAAACTATTTGGACTCTTTAATTTGATTCTTGAAATTTTTTTGTAAAACATATCATGTGGTAAAAACATCACTAGGAAAAGTATCATTGAATGATATATAGCACCAAACTGATAAGGACGAGAAGACAAAAAAGACCTAAAAAGCATCTTCTAAAGCAAAGAAATGCTACGTTATTGATGGAGTTTGAACCCTCCGCCTCAACCGCGGAAAGTAGAAATTTCACTAGCTAGCCCTCAACCTCCAATTGATAATAATCTCACATAGTGGTTGAGCGGCTCAAGTGATCAATTAAATCTCTTTTACTAGAAAATTACATTCTGTATACGTGATCTTGATTTATGCATACATATTGATGGTTGAGTCTTTATTACAAGAATACAAGAAAAACTTCTGGTGATGTAGTAAGGGAAGTTCAAAATATGCTTTAGGTTATGAGTCCGACTGTCAATTGTGATATTTTAATATCCCACTACCTTGTCCTGTTTGAGCAACATATCTCATCACTTTTTAAGGTTAATCAAAGAAAGTAGATTTTGTTGGTAACAAATTGACTGCTCGCGAATACCAGTGAATTATGCCAAAGGCGATGAAGTGTGATGTAAAAGGCCATTTACATTTACTCTTAAGCCAAGCATGCCTAGGTATTAAGATTTAAGCCATGCCTTTCTAGTTAGAAAATAGGAATTAGGGTGTGACTTCCTATACAATATGTTACTTTACCATGTGTGGAGTTTTCTTTCACTCCTATAAGCAATGTCCTAATTAGTGAAAAAGAAACTTGCTAAGCTAAGAGTAAGTCCTTTACCTTCAATGAGCCAGCCTAATTTTTCAATGACGATTAGGGGATATATGCTATTTATAAAAATCTTGGACAGATATGAAAAGAAGTGGACATTGGCCCAATTCAATTTCAAAAACTGTTTCTTATTTCTTAGTAACCGGATGTGGGACTCAATGCTCTCCCCCAGGACCGGACATCTGGCGCGCGAATAATATATGATGTGGGACCTGAAGGATTGCATATATAGGTATTCGTAACATGCAACGGAAGACAAAAACAGTCCTAGGTTAATTTATTTGTGTTTAAAATTTATTTACAACACAACGATAGGATCCAAAACATACCTGGTGAAGAAAGTATCGTTTCAAAAATTCTCCGATAGTGTAATCGATCCTTGCTATCAACTCTTTGATCAATAAAACCAAATAAAAATATTGTGTGAAAATTTTTCTCAAAAAAAGATCAAGAAATGCAATTTTCTTGTCAATGATAATTTTTCCTTCCGGCTTTGTATTACACTCTAGCTTTTACAAAGTATCTTTCTTACAATATATAGCATTACCAATTAAAAAAATTCCTATTTGATTGAGATAATGATTTACTTGTGGGTAGAAAATACATTCCAAAAATAAACCTTATGGACTTTTTCGCGTTGGAAAAATGGTTAAAATAAACGGTTAAAATATCATGGTATAGCCAGTTTTCACACTGGTCAATGAAAAATAGCCAGCGTTTATCAAGTCAATGAAAAATAGCCACTATTTTGCTGCAACAGGGACCGGTCCAGTATAATATACGGGAGTTCTGGTGCATTTGTGTACGAACTCCAGCATATTATGCTGGACCGGTATACTTTGCTAACTCCTGTAAAATTTGCGGGAGACTGGAGCACCAGTGCTCCAAACTCCAGTATATTATACTGGACAATTATACTTGCTGGAACTCCCGTAAAATTTGCGGGAGTTCCAGCATAATTATGCTTGAACTCCCGTAAAATTTGCGGGAGTTCCAGCATAGTTATCCTGGAACTCCCGTAAAATTTACGGGAGTTCAAGCATACTTATGCTGGAACTCCCGTAAAATTTGCCGGCGTCTTTTTCCGGATTTTGAACAGTGTTTTCGCTCAGATTTAAAGTGGCTAAATTTCGATGACTTTTGAAACTTGGCTATTTTTCAACGACCAGTGGTAAATCTGGCTATTTTTGAATTTCTCCCGAAAAAACGTATATCCCATTCCTAACGGGATTGCGTGCCGTTACCTAGTCCTTATGGACGTTCAAGTTAATCCATATATATATATGTATGTATGTATGTAAATGTTGTTTATATATATCACATATATATTTTAACTAAAAACTAAAATATTTTTTATTTGAAATAAAAAATTTCAATTTGTTCACCATTTTAATTATATTCTTTGTGCTAGCAAATAATATAATATTCTTTTTGGACTAAAAATTTAATTTATTTGACTAATTAAAATTTTAATTTAATCATTAAATATTAAATTAATTAATCATTTAGCAAAGATCAGAATATTTCTTAGTGTTCGGTACCATAAGTTCGATACTAAGCCTGTATCAAATCAACATACTAATCAAGAGTGGGGTCTAGCAACATTTTTTAACGACCGGATATCATGAAGTATACAATTTACTCTCAAAAATCCATAGATGAATAATGTAATATTTTCTTCTGTCCTTACAACTTTGAGTCACCCTAGGATATGGTTAACTGTCAAATTCTAATATGCGATCAACAATATGTGCTCATGTCAAATATAATAGACCATTAAATGATATAAGAACTCTTTTCTCTTTCATTTAACTGTCCTGACTAAGGTCTTAATTTAGTCGTTTATAATTCATGACAACATATAGCTTAAACTCACTACCAAAAGTATGACATATTTCATCTTTGATCAATCACTAATTCTTTAACTATTTGATCATACCTACTATCCTTTCAACTACCATTCTAGGTCCATATGTGTCTAGTATCTAAGTACAATTAATGACTTGTCAATTACTATGATGATCTCAGGTCGAAAGAACTCTTACATCACATTCTTCAAAAGTATATCTTATTGACAGTTTATGGTAGTTCTAATCGTTAGAAATTATCTAATGAGTCGGTTCAATGATCATATCTCTATATGCATAATCTATATATGTGATTTAGTTAATGGGATCATGTAACGACCCCACCGGTCGTTTTGAGCTTTTGCACTTTGATCGCCAGTTTTCGGGCATGACTTGCCCCGTGTTATGTATTATAACTAATGTAGATCGTTGGTTTTGGTTTTCAGGAAAATTTGGAATGAATTTGAAAGAACAGTTTCAGTTGAAAGGTTTGGATTTGAAAGGTTTGACCAAGAGTTGACTTATTTGTGTATGAGCTCGCATCGGAGTTTTTATGATTTGGTTAGCTTCTTTAGGTGATTTGTGACTTAGGAGCATGATCGGAATTGGTTTTGGAAGTCCGGTGTAGAATTAGGCTTGAATTGACGAAGTTAGTAATTTGGCGAATTCTGGTTGATAGGTGAGACTTTTATCCGAGGGTCGGAATGGAATTCTGAGAGTTTCTGTAGCTTCGTTATGTCATTTGTGATGTGTGTGCAAAATTTCAGGTCATTCTGACGTCGTTTGGTCAGGTTTTTGATCGAAAGAGTAATTCGGAAGTTTTGGAATTCTTAGGCTTGAATCCGAGGGTCATTCGATATTTTGATGTTGTTTTGAGCGTTCCGAAGGTTGGAAAAAGTTTGAATGATGTTATGGGGTGTGTTGGCATTTTTGGTCGGGGTCCCATGAGGCTCGGATAAGTTTTGGAGGAGTTTTTGGAAGATTTTGCCGTTTTGAGCATAAGCATGTAATGATCCAAAGGTCCATTTTTAGTTCTAGAGATCGAAATTTGATTTTGAGACATCCGGAATTTTGACAATGAATTATAGGAGTGATCTGGAAAGTTTGGTTTAATTTCATCAAGTCGCGATTGGGTTTTTAGACGCGAAACATGAGTTAATTGTTTAACAAGTCGAAATGGGTATCACACTGAGCAAATGAGCTCTGAATTGAGTTTTCGATTGAAGCGCTATGTTCCTATAATTATTTGTGACTCATAGGAAACAAAGAAATC